>NW_020529032.1:115000-133312 GCF_003368295.1 Carassius auratus
CAAAAACACGCAACAAAACTTTAACTGAAATGATGATAAAAACTAATTTCAAGATTCCAGTCTGGCATCAACAACAATGTCACGCTCAAAATTGCTAAAATCACCTTTCTTTCCCATTCTGACATTCAGTTTGGAGTTCAGGAGATTGTCTTCTTCTTCTTCTTCTTCTTCTTCTTGTTTAATGGCGATTAACTCCAAAGGAGCATTATCGCCACCTACTGTGTTGGATGGCAAATTAACCTTGGCTGATTAGTCTGAAGTTTAAAACTATTTCCTTAAATAATACATGACATACATTTTCAGATACACCACACACATCACATAATCCATTTCCAGCCTCTTTCAGTCTGTATAGTGATAAATATACTTCCATTAATAAATCATCTCTGTCTGATCTTGCATGTACTAATTAAAGCTGAAGAAGAATCTGAACTTATTACCACTTTATTTGGTCTGACTTGCTCGACCCACTGTAGTCCTATTATTATATCTGTTAACTCTGCAGTGTACACAGACATCTCATCAGTCAACCTCAAACTAATCTGTTTTTTAAATTGTGGAATATATACATCTAAACCAACCTTTTGACTGATAGGTTCCTTAGAACCATCTGTAAATATTTGTAATACTGAATAAAATGTGTTATTTAAAAAAGCATTAACCTAATTTCCAGTTTACTCTTCTTTGTGCTTGTCTATAAACTCAAATCTACAAGCGGTTCAGGGACTTTCCATGGTGGAGTATCAGTAAGTGGTATACTGGGACAGAAGATCTTATTGTCCATGCAACATTCCTTCGCCCATACTCTGCTCTTCCATCCAAAACTGTGTCCTCCATCATATGAGTATTCCCAGCACTCCTCCAATACTTTGGGAGTAAGGTGATTATTTGCTGATTGCTGAAGATTTACCCAGTACGTAATTGCCAGTTTTTCTCTTCTAATATCTAGAGGCATCTCTCCCATTTCTACTCCAATTGCATCTCCAGGGGATGTTTTAACTGCTCCACAACATCTTAGTGCTTTGGATTGAATTATATCTCATTTTTTCAGTAAAGACTTGGATGCCGAACCATATACAATACATCCATAATCAAAGCAAGAACGAATTAATGCTTGATACATGCACAGCAATGCACTACGACTAGCTCCCCAATTGTGACTAGCAACCGCACGCATGCAATTTAAGATCTTTTTACACTTGGACTCAATTTTACTGATATGACATTTCCATGTTAATTTTCCATCAAACCATAATCCAAGATATTTAAAAACAGGTACTCTTTCCAATATTTGATCATACAACTTCAGTTCTAAATGTTCATTCCTCTTGTTTTTTGTGAATAACATATATTGTGTTTTTGAGACTGAAAACTTTAGACCCCAATCCAATGACCATTCTTCTACTTCTTTAATTGACTCCTGAATGCCTTTAACCACATTTGTAATATTACGGCCTCTCTTCCATAATGCTCCGTCATCTGCATAAAGAGCCAATCCTATTCCTGCTTTATTAACTTTATCAAAAACATCATTGATCATTAAATTAAACAATAATGGGCTAATTGCACTACCCTGTGGAGTTCTATTTAGAATGTTATAAGGAGCTGATAATTCTTCCCCAGTTTTCACCTGAAAAGTGCGTTCAAATAAAAAATCTAAAACCCACTTGTAAAGTTTGCCACCTATTCCAATTTTATTTTTCCATTACTTTACATAGTGTAGAGGTAAGAGCGATGGGTCTAGAACTACTAGATTTGGTTATATCTTTACCAGGCTTAGCTAGAGGGAGCACAATTGCCATTTTCCATTGTTTAGGAAGGATACCCTCCTTCCATATATAATTATATAAACCCAATAATGCTTCTAACGCTTTTGGTGATCATTTCTTTAAGATTCTATAACTTATATCTCTTCCTGGTGTGGTACTCTTTCAGTTATTGATTGCTGTTTTTAATTCAAAATAACTAAACTCATCATCCAAAAAATTATTAAAATCTTGCTTTTTCTTGCAAGAATCTCCAGAGATATTGTTAATTTGTTGTCGTCTTGTTAAAAATGTATCATCTAAATGTTCAATGAGCTTTAGCAAATGTTTGAGCCGACATAATAGCCTTCTCTTTATCTGTGATAGCTACCTTCCCATTTTCCTCCATTACAGGTATTTTCTTAAAGCTGTCAATTCCATTCATCTTTTTAATCATACGCCAGACTGCATTTACTTCGGTTTCCCTCCCTATTGTATCACAAAAATGTTTCCATGCTGTCCTTTTTGTACTTTGAATAATCTTTTTAACATAAGCCCTTTTTCTTTGATAATCTATGACTGCTTCTGGGGTGAGTGTTCTTTTTAAGAACTGAAATGCTTTATTCCTTTCTCTGATTGCTGCCGAGCACTCCTCTGACCCCCATGGTACATTCTTACTTCTACTTAAACCACTTGATAGTGGGATAGACTGAGAGGCTGCAAAATAAATGCCATTCACTACTTTATTATATCTGTCATCAACACTACCCTCTACTGACAGATTTTTGAATTGTTCTTCACATAACATTTGAAGTTTTCCCCAATCTGCTTTCTTATATATCCATCTTACACCATAATTACATTTTTGTAGTTGAATCTTATTTTGAAATACACATGTCACTGAAAATGATCACTTCCTATATGATCCTTAGATACTGACCACATACATTTACCAGCTAATGATGCTGAAACTATTGTGACATCCAAACATGACATTCCACCTCTTGTTATATATACTTTCTTGTTGGATTACCATCATTTAAACATACTAAAGAGTTATCTTCAATGAACTCTTCTATTATTTCTCCATTTTTATATGTACTCTCTTAGTGTGCTGTACTCAACCGCTGCAGTAAAGACGCGTCCGAGCATCCGACACGGGGTCCGCTCAGGATCCGCTGTTTGACGGTGCTGCCCGGAGGCGGAGCTGATCCTCACGCGGGTTTGGCGAATTGAAGGCGGATCCGCCTAGGAGTCTCCTGCTGATGCACATTTCGGAGCGGATGTGCAAAACATTTGATTCAGATCGGGACTCCGAAGCGCGATTCGCGAATCATTTGATCGGGGCTTCGGAGCGAGTTCGCTAAACATTTGATTCAGATCGGGACTTCCGAAGCGCGATTCGCGATTATATTTTATTTTTGTAGAAATGGTCATCTTAACCTCTGTGCAGTGTTCAGGATATTTCAGGACCCCAAATTAAATTCCAATTCTAATACTGCATCATACAAGTGTTTATTTGAATATTTCGATATTCATGTAAGGAAACGAAGCCATAATTCGATAAGTTTACATTTACATTTATTCATTTAGCAGACGCTTTTATCCAAAGTGACTTACAAATGAAGATAAAAACAACACAAGAGCAACAAAAAGTTTATAAGCGAGAGTTAACAAGATGCATTCAAAATGAAGGCAAAATGAATATTGTCTGATATGTTAAGAAATAATATAAAATAAAAATGCTAAAGAAATTTGCCAAAATATTTGACTCAAAAAGTCCAGATGATTCAATCTGTTCATGACTGTGAGTGTAACAGCAACAGCAGAGATTATTAACCGGAAATGAAAACATTTAAAACTCTGATTCCTCGATTTAAAAAAATAAATACAAATTTTGCAAAACATTAGATTCAGATGATATGTAGAACTCTCTGTGATTATCAGTGTCAGACTGTGTGTGTGTTTTGTCCGGGGCTCGTGGGACAGGCGCACTACTCTGACTGTGACGTCATCATCCTGGGGAGGGACTTTGAGAGGATTCAGATCATCCCAGGAGCCAAACACGGGAACATCCAGGTGGACACACACACACACACACACACACACACACACACACACACGGTTCTGGCGTCCAAACAACATCAAGGTCTTTATAAACTGTTACAGCACTTACTCAGAGTGACACATAGCATAGCTTTTAGCCTCATGGTTGCAGTTTGAGGTTTAGGAATTAGTTTTATTAATTTTTTTTAGCCTTTATGTTTATGTCAGTTTTAATAATTTTAGCATTTCAACTTTTTTGTAAGAAGTTACTACTTTAATTTCAGTACTGTTTTCATTTAATTTATAGTGCTTTTTACTTTACAAATCATTGCAAAGCAACTTTACAGAAAATTAAGTTTATACAATATTTAGTAGTAGCTTACACGATTTATCTATATCATTTTACTTTAGCTTTATTTCAATTACAGAAAACTGTTTTTAGCAGTTTCAGTCTAAAATTGGGAATTACTGGTTAGGAATAAAAGTTTAACTGTGTGTGCTTGATTTACATATTTATTTTTTAAATAAAATGTAAATATAATATATTTTTTGTACGATTTTCTGTCTTCTGCTGAAGGCTAAAAAGATGATGCTTTTTAACACCAAACGGTTGATGGTACCCATTCACTTCCATAGTATTTCTTCCTGTAGCATAGAAGTCAATGGGTGCCGTCAACTGTTCGCTCTCAAAAAAACATCTTCTTTAGTGTTCAGCAGAAAAAAAAAACACTTGTTCAAGCTGAGGAAGAGTAAACGATCGCAGGATTTGATTGTTTGATTCCTCTCACACAGACAATACAGTTATATGAGTGTTAATCTAAACTGTGTTTGAATATGAAGCACTTTGTGTGTGAAGACATTCGTGAATCAACCAATCAGCTGTCACTCGATTTCAGAGCCGCTAACTAGAACAAGATCACAGCTGCTTTTATTTTCATTATAAATATGGCATTGAAAATAAAGGCTTGATGAAATAATACTGTGATAAAGATAAAGCATATTTATACTCATCGAGGCTCCTGCAGACGTATGTTTTAGGAAGATTGTCCAGGGTATATTTTTTACTCTTTTCTTTTACCTGCCACCGTTCGACTCGGACACAAACACGAGAGATTTTAATCTGATGAAGGTCCCGGTGTTCTTCTTCACCGCAGAGAATGATGCTCTTCCTTTTGTTTTCCAGCTCAAATATCTGAACATCCTTAAATCGAGAAGCATTTACTGAAATATAAATGAGTTCATGTTTAAAACAAGAACAAATATCTGTCAGCCCCCCCCCCCCCCCCGTTTTAAGAATTTACCAATAAAAATCTAAAAATAAATATATTGAGTAGATAATAAAAATTAATATCTGAAGTCATTATGCATCTCCTGCAAATGTCTTGTTTGATGATGTTCATATATTAGCACTGGAATACAGAGTGTAATCATTGTTTCTTCCCCAGATTATTGCTGATGTGAGGAAGCAGTGAGGAATCCGCTGTATAGTGATCATGCTCTCTGCCCTTTAACCTCTCAAATCTGAATATATACGCCAATCAATCTAATTTAATATCGAGTATGAAGAGATCTGTAATATACTTGACTGTGTGTAATGAGAAAATAAATGACTTAATGCAACATCCATTATTTCTTTGTTGGGTTTAAAAGTTTATGAATGATTATGTCATCTTTTATTATAAACATGAGTGCAGAATTAGCATGTGTATCAACATTATTAGAAATGAATCAGAATCAAACGTTTAAGTGATTAATGCAGAGATTTTCTTCCTTAGTATTTCTGTCTTGTTTTCTGGTATATATTAATGCTTTCAAACGATTAATGGCTTTAGAATATGATCTGGTCATTCTGTCGATTCATTCAGGGCTGCTCTGGGTTTAGTACAAACACAACACTAGTCTAGGGAGGAATAGTCTCGTCTCTGAGAACAGCTTTCCTCAGCTTTCCTTAAGACTGTCCTTGTCCTGTTTGCAAATGACTAAAGGGAAGAAAAAAGAATACATAGAATAAGTTCAAGTGATGATAAACTTAATTGGTAACACTTTTGAATAACGGTCCATTAAGATTAGTTAACTACTTTAGTTAACATGATCTAAGCAAGAACAATCATTCTACAGCATTTATTAATCTTAGTTGATGTTCAGTTCAACATTTACTAATGCATTATTTAAATCAGAAGTTGTGCTAACAATGAAAAACTGTATTTTCATTAACTAACATGAACAAAGATGAATAAATACAGTAATACATTTATTGTTCATTGTTTGTTCATGTTCGTTAATGAATTAACTAACATTAACTAAAGGACTAGTATTCTAAAGTGTTACCACTTCATCTTTGTAAATAAGTAACGGTAGTGAAATTAGAGAAAGAAGCTTTAGCTCCATCATTAATCTAGAATCTAGACAGTCAAAGTGCTCACTCATTATATTGTACTCATAACACCATTTAGATTATTATATAAACGGCAATAAGTTAAAACGTAATAAGAATTCATTTAAACTTTTAATTCTTATGAAGTCTCAGCTTTCACTGCTAACTACGTTAGCGATATCGCTAGCTATTTATTAATAGTCTGACACTGGTGGTTAATTAAGCTGTCAACATAATGTTAAAAATGACCAAAAAACATCGAGAAAGAACAGCTGAGTCTGACATGTGAAAGATAACATCCGAGATCTGTTTTTATTTTCGTGTGACGGTTTGTAGGTGTCCAATCTGTCGACGAGTCAGGTATGTTTTCTTCTTCTTCTTCTTCTTCTTCTTCTTCTTCTAGGGTTTAATGGCGGATTTGCAGACCAACATAAATGGTGCATTTCCGCCACCTACTGATCTGGAGTGAGGAGTGTAGCCATAGACATATATAGGTAGACGCCCCATCGAACGCTACTGCCTATTGGCACGAACGAGCCGTGGAGCCGCCATCTTGGACCGGTCGCCAGCTCCACTCAGTGTAACTTGTTTGCCCGATGCAATGAGCTGTTAGCGCATTAAATTAATCATATCTCACTGAATACCTAACTGATTTTGACGCGGGTTTTTTTGCTGCAAAGGTCATTCATGCAGCTATGATACAGGACACATGATTCAGAATATTTTAATATTCATAATAGGCATACAGTGACATATTATATTCTGATATAATATATAAGTGACCAGACGCCCAAAATCTAAATATGTGAGGTGGGATATTTATAAATCACACACTATAAATATGATAAAGAAGCAGAATCAGATAGTTGCAGTAAAATAAGATATTTTAATTAGTTGAAGAAACAATGTATTATAATTTGTGACATATAGGCCTACACTCTCTCTGGTTCTCTCTCTCTCTCTCTCTCTCTCTCTCTCTCCTCTCTCTCTCTCTCACACACACACACACACTTCTCCCTCCCTCGCTCTCCCTCACACACACTCTTTTCCCTCCCTCTCTCTCTCTCTATCTCTCACACACACACTCTTCTCCCTCCCTCTCTCTCTCTCTCTCTCTCTCTCTCTCTCTCTCTCTCTCTCTATCTCTCACACACACACTCTTCTCCCTCCCTCTCTCTCTCTCTCTCTCTCTCATACACTCTCACACACACACTAAAACCCCTGAAAGAGGACTGTTTTGCAGAGCTTCTTTCTCTTGCTCCCTTTCTGTAGTTCAAGAGAGGAGAGTTTGACAACATGGTGGAGCCTAATCTTTAGAAACACAGACACAACCGATGACAACATATCAGACTGATGGTTGTCAATGCCAAACTGGGTCTCCTCAATGTGCTCCCCAGGAAGGAACACATCCTCTGTCCCAATCTCCTCCCGCACTGTTGACACCTGAGGAGCTTGTATTGCTGAAGCTTGGCGGATCACCCTCTCTGCAGCTCTCAGCACCTTATAAAAATAATACATATTTACTTTACACAGTACTTAAATATACTTTACAGAACAGAAAAAAATATGAACAAAGCAACCTTAACCCTCAGATGGTCTTCGGGGTCTTTTTGACCCAAAATGACTTGCTCAAATTAAAAAAAATGTTCCCTTTGTCCAAATGGTATGAAACCTTCTACGGCTCTCAACACTTTCTAGATCTACAAAAATTTTTTTTTTAAATTGGAATGATAACTGTATATAGAGGAATACATTTTTTTAAACTATAAAAACTGTTCTCTTATCACTTGTCAAATAAAATCATCCAAAATGCAGAACCAACACAAATATAAAGTGGTGACACTGACACCGACAATGTGTACACACACACACACACACACACACACTTGTGAGGTTATAAAACAACTGCTCTCTTATAATTATTTTTAAAAAATCATGCAAAATGCAAAACCACCAAAGAGGGAGTGAGAGAGAGATGACAGGATGAGACAAAACAATTTAGCATGCACACACACACACACACACACAAACCTGCTCCAACCCCGTCTGCAGAAGTCATGCAGTTTACCATGCTTACTGCCTGCAATGCATTGTAATGTAACATCATTGAAAAACTGGGATTTTTTCAGTAAAAAAATACTAAAATTTGACAAAAAATATTTTATTTTTGTTATAATTGTGATTTTATAATATTTAGATATGAATCCAACTGAATCCAACTTGTGAAAAGATATCTTTCAGGTAGTCAAATAGCAAATAGCACATAGTGGAGCTCTATAGCCATCTAGTGGTTAAAGTGATTTTTATTTTTATTTTAAAACTGCATTTTCCAAAAAATGGGTATAAATGTTACATTAAATCATTTTAAATTATCCATGTTATCCCCATGAATGAAAGTTAGAAATCTGTGTCTTTTATAAAGTGAATTTTACATAAAATGCTGTTTTTTTGTAAAAAGCCTATTTAAATAAATATTTATTTATAGAAATTTAGAAGATATCATAAATCCTCCAAAAACTGCACAAATGTTGAGTTAAAACATTAACAAACAGAGTAAAATTACATTTGTAAAAAAAAAAAACTATTATCTTGTTACAAAATTAAATGTTATTGTCAAAAAACACGAGTGTGGACAGGAAACGAAGACCATCAGAGAGTTAATATACATTACTTCCTGAAATCACTTGCGCAAACACAAATAACAATAGTAGTAATAATAGTAATGTTAAATCTTACTTGTGAAAAGTAATCCCGAGCCGTACTTGCAAAGGTCCGCCGATTAGAACAGGAAAATGCTGCACAGTGCTCTGGCATCTTAACTGCTGCTACGCAACGAAACTAGGAGTACGACCGGTTCAAGATGGCGGCCGCAAATCTCGTCGCCCAGCGGCCAATAGGGCGTCTACTTATATGATGTCTATGAGTGTAGCTACTTGGCTTTCGAAGAAAAAAAAAAAGTTAAATTCTATTTACTTTTCCTGTTTTATTTAGATATTTAAATAATAATTAATGAATTCTTGATTGTCTTGTCCCATTTCCTAGTAATACTTTTATTGAAATTGTATCAACTCCCATCCTTCCTAACTCTTGACTTAACTGTTGTCTTATGTTTTCTTCTTTCCTGATGTGAGAGTTATGAGCGTTGCCCGCTCCAATATGGCGGCGACGTTGACGTTCGGTCGAGCCATAGACAGTAAAAGAAAGCGGCCAATAGCCGCATTTCCCCTGTCGGGCCAGTGCGAGCCAGGGCTTAAAGCGGGCTGGGCGGGGCTCATAGCCCCGGGCCAGTGGCACCGATATAAAACGGCTTGCGATAGTGTAAGAGCCGTGTGTTCTTGTGATTCACACACCAGCATCTGAGCGTCATGGTGAAAATCACCTTCGCATCAGCGGCTCTGCGTCACAGGCACGCGCGCGGGCGACGCCTTCAGTGCATCCCATAATATCTGCCTGAATATGACAGAATACACCTGCA
This sequence comes from Carassius auratus, assembly GCF_003368295.1. Classification (NCBI taxonomy): domain Eukaryota; kingdom Metazoa; phylum Chordata; class Actinopteri; order Cypriniformes; family Cyprinidae; genus Carassius; species Carassius auratus. Next base: position 124,641 of record NW_020529032.1, read on the forward strand.
GTAGTACTGAGGATGCTTTATTTGCTCCATTAATAAACAAACTCTGCTCACTGATGTATTTATTACAGTACAGAACCCGAGCGTGCTTGTAATATCTCTGATAATAATAGAACTGAAAGCACATCAGATGAACTCTATACGCTATTAAATGTGCAGGGTTTTGATAAACCTGCCAAGAGTCAGTGTCTTTGAATGCATTATTAAACTATTTCCATCCAGGAACTCAAACTAAAACTATATATACAAATCGTTACTTAAAATAAAATAAATGTGAACTAAAATATAAAAACATGACTAAAACTGAAATAAAAATTAATTAAAGCTATATTGACATAAAAAAATACTAAAAATGACAAAAACACACAACAAAACTTTAACTGAAATGATGATAAAAACTAATTTCAAGATTCCAGTCTGGCATCAACAACAATGTCACGCTCAAAATTGCTAAAATCACCTTTCTTTCCCATTCTGACATTCAGTTTGGAGTTCAGGAGATTGTCTTCTTCTTCTTCTTCTTCTTCTTGTTTAATGGCGATTAACTCCAAAGGAGCATTTATCGCCACCTACTGTGTTGGATGGTAAATTAACCTTGGCTGATTAGTCTGAAGTTTAAAACTATTTCCTCTTCCTTCTTTCACAAATGGACCATTAACTATGTTTCCTTGTTGAACCCTACTCTATCATCCCACATACATCATCATTATTTATCATACCTGCAATAGAGGTTTCATTGAGCTTCATCCGGCGCTGCGTGTTCAGCCCCCATGCCAGGTTCAACATTTCAAGTATATCATATTCTAAATCCCAAACCTGAATCATATATAAACGTAATTAGTGCTCTATATATCTGTCTATCCATTAATCCTTTTCCTAAAATATCCTCATTCTTCATTCTATCCTCTCCATTCTTCAGATGACTGAACAATACATCCCGGAAATTATTATATTTACTACAAATAAATAATACATGACATACATTTTCAGATACACCACACACATCACATAATCCATTTCCAGCCTCTTTCAGTCTGTATAGTGATAAATATACTTCCATTAATAAATCATCTCTGTCTGATCTTGCATGTACTATACTAATTAAAGCTGAAGAAGAATCTGAACTTATTACCACTTTATTTGGTCTGACTTGTTCGACCCACTGTAGTCCTATTATTATATGTGTTAACTCTGCAGTGTACACAGACATCTCATCAGTCAACCTCAAACTAATCTGTTTTTTAAATTGTGGATTATATACACCTAAACCAACCTTTTGACTGATAGGTTCCTTAGAACCATCTGTAAATATTTGTAATACTGAATAAAATGTGTTATTTAAAAAAAGCATTAACCTCATTTCCAGTGTACTCTTCTTTGTGCTTGTCTATAAACTCAAATCTACAAGCGGTTCAGGGACTTTCCATGGTGGAGTATCAGTAAGTGGTATACTGGGACAGAAGATCTTATTGTCCATGCAACATTCCTTCGCCCATACTCTGCTCTTCCATCCAAAACTGTGTCCTCCATCATATGAGTATTCCCAGCACTCCTCCAATACTAGAGTAAGGTGATTATTTGCTGATTGCTGAAGATTTACCCAGTACGTAATTGCCAGTTTTTCCCTTCTAATATCTAGAGGCATCTCTCCCATTTCTACTCCAATTGCATCTCCAGGGGATGTTTTAACTGCTCCACAACATCTTAGTGCTTTGGATTGAATTATATCTCATTTTTTCAGTAAAGACTTGGATGCCGAACCATATACAATACATCCATAATCAAAGCAAGAACGAATCAGTGCTTGATACATGCACAGCAATGCACTACGACTAGCTCCCCAATTGTGACTAGCAACCGCACGCATGCAATTTAAGATCTTTTTACACTTGGACTCAATTTTACTGATATGACATTTCCATGTTAATTTTCCATCAAACCATAATCCAAGATATTTAAAAACAGGTACTCTTTCCAATATTTGATCATACAACTTCAGTTCTAAATGTTCATTCCTCTTGTTTTTTGTGAATAACATATATTGTGTTTTTGAGACTGAAAACTTTAGACCCCAATCCAATGACCATTCTTCTACTTCTTTAATTGACTCCTGAATGCCTTTAACCACATTTGTAATATTACGGCCTCTCTTCCATAATGCTCCGTCATCTGCATAAAGAGCCAATCCTATTCCTGCTTTATTAACTTTATCAAAAACATCATTGATCATTAAATTAAACAATAATGGGCTAATTGCACTACCCTGTGGAGTTCTATTTAGAATGTTATAAGGAGCTGATAATTCTTCCCCAGTTTTCACCTGAAAAGTGCGTTCAAATAAAAAATCTAAAACCCAATTATAAAGTTTGCCACCTATTCCAATTTTATTTTTCCATTACTTTACATAGTGTAGAGGTAAGAGCGATGGGTCTAGAACTACTGGATTTGGTTATATCTTTACCAGGCTTAGCTAGAGGGAGCACAATTGCCGTTTTCCATTGTTTAGGAAGGATACCCTCATTCCATATATAATTATATAAATCCAATAATGCTTCTAACGCTTTTGGTGATCATTTCTTTAAGATTCTATAACTTATCATATCTCTTCCTGGTGTGGTACTCTTTCAGTTATTGATTGCTGTTTTTAATTCAAAATAACTAAAACTCATCATCCAAAAAATTATTAAAATCTTGCTTTTTCTTGCAAGAATCTCCAGAGATATTGTTAATTTGTTGTCGTCTTGTTAAAAATGTATCATCTAAATGTTCAATGAGCTTTAGCAAATGTTTGAGCCGACATAATAGCCTTCTCTTTATCTGTGATAGCTACCTTCCCATTTTCCTCCATTACAGGTATTTTCTTAAAGCTGTCAATTCCATTCATCTTTTTAATCATACGCCAGACTGCATTTACTTCGGTTTCCCTCCCTATTGTATCACAAAAATGTTTCCATGCTGTCCTTTTTGTACTTTTAATAATCTTTTTAACATAAGCCCTTTTTCTTTGATAATCTATGACTGCTTCTGGGGTGAGGGTTCTTTTTAAGAACTGAAATGCTTTATTCCTTTCTCTGATTGCTGCCGAGCACTCCTCTGACCCCCATGGTACATTCTTTCTTGTACTTAAACCACTTGATAGTGGGATAGACTGAGAGGCTGCAAAATAAATGCCATTCACTACTTTATTATATCTGTCATCAACACTACCCTCTACTGACAGATTTTTGAATTGTTTCTTCACATAACATTTGAAGTTTTCCCCAATCTGCTTTCTTATATATCCATCTTACACCATAATTACATTTTTGTAGTTGAATCTTATTTTGAAATACACGTCACTGAAAATGATCACTTCCTATATGATCCTTAGATACTGACCACATACATTTACCAGCTAATGATGCTGAAACTATTGTGACATCCAAACATGACATTCCACCTCTTGCTATATCTATTCTTGTTGGATTACCATCATTTAAACATACTAAAGAGTTATCTTCAATGAACTCTTCTATTATTTATCCATTTTTATATGTACTCTCTTAGTGTGCTGTACTCAACCGCTGCAGTAAAGACGCGTCCGAGCATCCGACACGGGTCCGCTCAGGATCCGCTGTTTGACGGTGCTAAACATTTGATTCAGATCGGGACTCCGAAGCGCGATTCGCGAATCATTTGATCGGGGCTTCAGAGCGAGTTCGCTAAACATTTGATTCAGATCGGGACTCCGAAGCGCGATTCGCGAATCATTTGATCGGGGCTTCGGAGCGAGTTCGCTAAACATTTGATTCAGATCGGGACTCCGAAGCGCGATTCGCGAATCATTTGATCGGGGCTTCGGAGCGAGTTCGCTAAACATTTGATTCAGATCGGGGACTCCGAAGCGCGATTCGCGAATCATTTGATCGGGGCTTCGGAGCGAGTTCGCTAAACATTTGATTCAGATCGGGGACTCCGAATCGCGATTCGCGAATCATTTGATCGGGGCTTCGGAGCGAGTTCGCTAAAACATTGATTCAGATCGGGACTCCGAAGCGCGATTCGCGAATCATTTGATCGGGGCTTCGGAGGCGAGTTCGCTAAACATTTGATTCAGATCGGGACTCCGAAGCGCGATTCGCGAATCACTTGATCGGGGCTTCGGAGCGAGTTCGCTAAACATTTGATTCAGATCGGGACTCCGAAGCGCGATTCGCGAATCACTTGATCGGGGCTTCGGAGCGAGTTCGCTAAACATTTGATTCAGATCGGGACTCCGAAGCGCGATTCGCGAATCATTTGATCGGGGCTTCGGAGCGAGTTCGCTAACATTTGATTTCAGATCGGGACTCCGAAGCGCGATTCGCGAATCATTTTGATCGGGGCTTCGGAGCGAGTTCGCTAAACATTTGATTCAGATCGGGACTCCGAAGCGCGATTCGCGAATCATTTGATCGGGGCTTCGGAGCGAGTTCGCTAAACATTTGATTCAGATCGGGACTCCGAAGCGCTATTCGCGAATCATTTGATCGGGGCTTCGGAGCGAGTTCGCTAAACATTTGATTCAGATCGGGGACTGCCGAAGCGCGATTCGCGAATCATTTGATCGGGGGCTTCGGAGCGAGTTCGCTAAACATTTGATTCAGATCGGGACTCCGAAGCGTCGATTCGCGAATCATTTGATCGGGGCTTTCGGAGCGAGTTCGCTAAACATTTGATTCAGATCGGGATTCCGAATCGCGATTCGCGAATCATTTGATCGGGGGCTTCGGAGCGAGTTCGCTAAACATTTGATTCAGATCGGGACTTCCGAATCGCGATTCACGAATCATTTGAGATCAGGTCTTTCGAGCGGATTTGCAAAGCATTTGATTCTATCATGTAGGCTAGTACTAGATCAAGTTTTAATTAAAGAGAAAGAGGTTTAGAGACAAAATTTTTGTTAATAGTCAGTTAGTAATCCCACAGTCCATAGCACCAGTAACTGTATAATTTCGTAAGGGAAAATTAAAACAAAATAGGATTAGTTTCATTTTTATTTTATTTATGTAGCAAATGGTCATCTTAACCTATGTGCAGTGTTCAGGGTATTTCAGGACCCTAAATAAATTCTAATTCATCTAAATGACATGACACTTAATGACTTTACCAAAACAGAAATTGGGATGTCTGATTGTATATTAGTGTAATAAATCACTCAGAATGTTCATATAGTGCTTTTGTTTAAAATTGTAATTTAAATGTTTTCCAGTAAATGGCAGAAATCTACTATTTAAGTACGGCAAATTTTTTATATGACCATGTATGAAAGCAAGAAATGTAGATATACTTTAAACTTAACTACATATTTATTTTGTATAAGCATTTCATATAAACATGTAATACTTTTTTTTCAAAATGTAACATTTCAACAAATTCCATATCAACTGTATAGTAAAAACATTAAAGGAAGTGACGTTATAATTCATGATTTTCTAGATATTGGTGTTTTTAATTTCACCTCTTAAAGCACTTTCTTTTATCAATGCAAATATCAGTATTCAACATTTTGGGATTAAAACATCAAAACATTATGCATTTGTAATTGCAGGTTAAATGCATTTATATCTTGCATTAAACAGTGTGTGTAAACATCTGTCGGGGTCTCTAGAGAGCGATGTGTAGAGGATTAAAACTTGAGCCAGAGGTTCTTCACCGCTATGAGGAGACCTTTGACCTTAACGTTCTTCCGTCTGGTCTCATCATCCACCCTGATGCTCCACACCTTGGTGCAGATGGCAAAGTGGTGGACCCAAATGAAGAAACCTCTCTGTGTCCTGGTAGAGGTTAAGTGCCCTGATGTGAAAGAAATCGGAGAGGCATCCCACGTTGAGTTTATTGGGGACCATGCAAAACTGAGAAAGAAACACACAATTGGCATTCCACGGTCAGCTGATGGTTACTGGCTTAGTTAACCTGGTGTGATCTTGTGACAAGTACAAGAGGTGACTTCCATGTGGAGAGGGTATGGAGAGATGATGAGCTGATCACAGAGATCACGGCTAAAGTTGATGAATTCTACTTTGGCATATACATTAATTTTTTGCTAGGAAGAAAATAGGCATGAATAATTTACCAACAAATGATGTTCCTGTTCTATAATGAATGTAGTTCTATAGTGTTCGATTACAAAAAAACAATTACCCCAATAAGTCATGCTTCAATTAATTATATTTTATTGTTATTTATGTTATATTGTTGAACATACTACCAAACTGGAAAGATATGTCAGGAGGGGTTGGTGATTTCTGATGTGGTCAGAATCTGAACGATATTGCAGATCATAAGTAAAACTAAAGAGTTTGATTTTTATAAAAAAATTTCTGACTTAAATTTCCCCCCTAAAATCTAAGCATTAAATTCAGCAAAAAAAAAAAAAAGCACACTAAGAAGTATGTGAAAGATTATATGTATAATGTTCGTTAAAACCCTGGCTGAGAAAGTAACAAAAGCTTAAACTTACTGGAAGATAGCAAAATTTGCTGATCACAAAGCAGACAAGTTACTAGCAGGTGAAGAGAAGCATGGTGTCACTAGCAGTGTGTAGATGATGCTGATGTCACTAGCAGGTGTGTAGATGATGCTGATGTCACTAGCAGGTGAGTAGATGATGCTGATGTCACTAGCAGGTGTGTAGATGATGCTGATGTCACTAGCAGGTGTGTAGATGATGCTGATGTCACTAGGCAGGTGTGTAGATGATGCTGATGTCACTAGCGGGTGTTGTGGATGATGCTGACGTCACTAGGGTGTGGTAGTGATGCTGACGTCACTAGCGGGTGTGTAGATGATGCTGACGTCACTAGCAGGTGTGTGGATGATGCTGACGTCACTAGCGGGTGTGTGGATGATGCTGACGTCACTAGCGGGTGTGTGGTGATGCTGACGTCACTAGCGGTGTGTGGATGATGCTGACGTCACAGGGTGTGTGGATGATGCTGACGTCACTAGGGGTGTGTAGATGATGCTGACGTCACTAGCGGGTGTGTGGATGATGCTGACGTCACTAGCAGGTGTGTGGATGATGCTGACGTCACTAGCAGGTGTGTGGATGATGCTGACGTCACTAGCGGGTGTGTGGATGATGCTGACGTCACTAGCAGGTGTGTGGATGATGCTGACGTCACTAGCAGGTGTGTGGATGATGCTGACGTCACTAGCAGGTGTGTAGATGATGCTGACGTCACTAGCAGGTGTGTAGATGATGCTGACGTCACTAGCAGGTGTGTAGATGATGCTGACGTCACTAGCAGGTGTGTAGATGATGCTGATGTGTTTTTTCCAGCTCCTTTATTTTCCCCATGCCTCAGTAAGAGCACTTAATTAACATAAAGCAAACAACAATACATGTATTATTTTGTGTCAAACATAAAACTTTAATAAAAACAACTTATTCATTTGGAAAGTTACTATCACATTTATGCAATAAATAATATACAGAACATAAATTCAAAGTTAAATAACCAAACCATTGTAAAACCATTTGAATTCTGCTTGTACAACAGATGTTTGTTCAACTGCTCTTATTTCCTACATTGTTGTGGATTTTATTGATAACTTTAAATGTCTTTGTTAATTCTGTGTGACTTAAGCCAGAAAGAGAGCAGTATAAAAGGGTGATGGCAAAAGTATAAAAACACCGCTTCACTAACCTGCTCGACTGTTAGCATAACTGCTACCATGTGCTACATTAAATGTATAACGTTACATCTAACAATACAAATAAAACATACTATATTTGATTAATGTCTATAGTTGCCGATAAGCTTTTAATATAAGTTATTGTTTTAGTTAACACATTACACTCACCTGGGACTGGACGGCTGTTGTAATCGTGCTCCTGCACCATCTCGACATTTACTGCTCTGCACCACAAACATCCCGTTTTGACGCGTGATTTAACGTCTCCGCAACTTTTCCACACAAACCTGGAAGGCACAGCCCACGGTGCGAGATCGACCGTACTCCGGTTGGACACGGACCTCATCCTCTGTGAAGTGATCGCACACACTAAATACCTTTCCTCACATGAATTGTCGCCTCCTCCTCTCGCCGTATAGCACAATTTCAATGCTTTTTTTATTTTCTTCGGTGGGAAAACTATGAAATGATAAATACGTTTTTTATTTATTTATTTGAATTAGAACACAAAGGCACACTATACACATCTGAATACTTTTGGTCTCCGCCATTTTTCGGCAAGCGAATGAACGCTATAGCGCTTTCACTGGAAAATAACTTGAGATCTGGGCTCAGACCATCAAAACCAAATTTAATTGTTGGTCTGCCAGGGATCTATCCATATGTAGCAGAGTTCTGTTAAATAAGGCAGAAGGGATGTCAAGAGCAGCTTATATTTTCTCATCTCTAGATGTTCCAAAATCCACTTGTTCCAATTAGATAAATTCTCTTCAAAATTTATATGGAAGAATCCTGACAAGGTTAAAAGGTCTGTTCTTTCAAACCTTCTGGCTGAAGTGGTCTGAATGTACTGACATTTACTTCATTTAACCAATTTATAAAAATCAACTGGATTAAAAGATTCCTCAAGTGTCCAAACAGTGGAATATTATTCCAAACAGCTTATTTGAAACTATTGGTGGTCTTAACTTTCTATTGATATGTTTTTTCAGTAGGAAAACTCCCTGTGAAATTAA
>NW_020529033.1:0-30029 GCF_003368295.1 Carassius auratus
AGAAGATATCATAAATCCTCCAAAAACTGCACAAATGTTGAGTTAAAACATTAACAAACAGAGTAAAATTACATTTGTAAAAAAAAAAACTATTATCTTGTTACAAAATTAAATGTTATTGTCAAAAAACACGAGTGTGGACAGGAAACGAAGACCATCAGAGAGTTAATATACATTACTTCCTGAAATCACTTGCGCAAACACAAATAACAATAGTAGTAATAATAGTAATGTTAAATCTTACTTGTGAAAAGTAATCCCGAGCCGTACTTGCAAAGGTCCGCCGATTAGAACAGGAAAATGCTGCACAGTGCTCTGGCATCTTAACTGCTGCTACGCAACGAAACTAGGAGTACGACCGGTTCAAGATGGCGGCCGCAAAATCTCGTCGCCCAGCGGCCAATAGGGCGTCTACTTATATGATGTCTATGAGTGTAGCTACTTGGCTTTCGAAGAAAAAAAAAAAGTTAAATTCTATTTACTTTTCCTGTTTTATTTAGATATTTAAATAATAATTAATGAATTCTTGATTGTCTTGTCCCATTTCCTAGTAATACTTTTATTGAAATTGTATCAACTCCCATCCTTCCTAACTCTTGACTTAACTGTTGTCTTATGTTTTCTTCTGTCCTGATGTGAGAGTTATGAGCGTTGCCCGCTCCAATATGGCGGCGACGTTGACGTTCGGTCGAGCCATAGACAGTAAAAGAAAGCGGCCAATAGCCGCATTTCCCCTGTCGGGCCAGTGCGAGCCAGGGCTTAAAGCGGGCTGGGCGGGGCTCATAGCCCCGGGCCAGTGGCACCGATATAAAACGGCTTGCGATAGTGTAAGAGCCGTGTGTTCTTGTGATTCACACACCAGCATCTGAGCGTCATGGTGAAAATCACCTTCGCATCAGCGGCTCTGCGTCACAGGCACGCGCGCGGGCGACGCCTTCAGTGCATCCCATAATATCTGCCTGAATATGACAGAATACACCTGCAGTAGTACTGAGGATGCTTTATTTGCTCCATTAATAAACAAACTCTGCTCACTGATGTATTTATTACAGTACAGAACCCGAGCGTGCTTGTAATATCTCTGATAATAATAGAACTGAAAGCACATCAGATGAACTCTATACGCTATTAAATGTGCAGGGTTTTGATAAACCTGCCAAGAGTCAGTGTCTTTGAATGCATTATTAAACTATTTCCATCCAGGAACTCAAACTAAAACTATATATACAAATCGTTACTTAAAATAAAATAAATGTGAACTAAAATATAAAAACATGACTAAAACTGAAATAAAAATTAATTAAAGCTATATTGACATAAAAATACTAAAAATGACAAAAACACACAACAAAACTTTAACTGAAATGATGATAAAAACTAATTTCAAGATTCCAGTCTGGCATCAACAACAATGTCACGCTCAAAATTGCTAAAATCACCTTTCTTTCCCATTCTGACATTCAGTTTGGAGTTCAGGAGATTGTCTTCTTCTTCTTCTTCTTCTTCTTGTTTAATGGCGATTAACTCCAAAGGAGCATTTATCGCCACCTACTGTGTTGGATGGTAAATTAACCTTGGCTGATTAGTCTGAAGTTTAAAACTATTTCCTCTTCCTTCTTTCACAAATGGACCATTAACTATTTTCCTTGTTGAACCCTACTCTATCATCCCACATACATCATCATTATTTATCATACCTGCAATAGAGGTTTCATTGAGCTTCATCCGGCGCTGCGTGTTCAGCCCCCATGCCAGGTTCAACATTTCAAGTATATCATATTCTAAATCCCAAACCTGAATCATATATAAACGTAATTAGTGCTCTATATATCTGTCTATCCATTAATCCTTTTCCTAAAATATCCTCATTCTTCATTCTATCCTCTCCATTCTTCAGATGACTGAACAATACATCCCGGAAATTATTATATTTACTACAAATAAATAATACATGACATACATTTTCAGATACACCACACACATCACATAATCCATTTCCAGCCTCTTTCAGTCTGTATAGTGATAAATATACTTCCATTAATAAATCATCTCTGTCTGATCTTGCATGTACTATACTAATTAAAGCTGAAGAAGAATCTGAACTTATTACCACTTTATTTGGTCTGACTTGTTCGACCCACTGTAGTCCTATTATTATATCTGTTAACTCTGCAGTGTACACAGACATCTCATCAGTCAACCTCAAACTAATCTGTTTTTTAAATTGTGGAATTATATACACCTAAACCAACCTTTTGACTGATAGGTTCCTTAGAACCATCTGTAAATATTTGTAATACTGAATAAAATGTGTTATTTAAAAAAGCATTAACCTCATTTCCAGTGTACTCTTCTTTGTGCTTGTCTATAAACTCAAATCTACAAGCGGTTCAGGGACTTTCCATGGTGGAGTATCAGTAAGTGGTATACTGGGACAGAAGATCTTATTGTCCATGCAACATTCCTTCGCCCATACTCTGCTCTTCCATCCAAAACTGTGTCCTCCATCATATGAGTATTCCCAGCACTCCTCCAATACTTTGGGAGTAAGGTGATTATTTGCTGATTGCTGAAGATTTACCCAGTATGTAATTGCCAGTTTTCTCTTCTAATATCTAGAGGCATCTCTCCCATTTCTACTCCAATTGCATCTCCAGGGGATGTTTTAACTGCTCCACAACATCTTAGTGCTTTGGATTGAATTATATCTCATTTTTTCAGTAAAGACTTGGATGCCGAACCATATACAATACATCCATAATCAAAGCAAGAACGAATCAGTGCTTGATACATGCACAACAATGCACTACGACTAGCTCCCCAATTGTGACTAGCAACCGCACGCATGCAATTTAAGATCTTTTTACACTTGGACTCAATTTTACTGATATGACATTTCCATGTTAATTTTCCATCAAACCATAATCCAAGATATTTAAAAACAGGTACTCTTTCCAATATTTGATCATACAACTTCAGTTCTAAATGTTCATTCCTCTTGTTTTTTGTGAATAACATATATTGTGTTTTTGAGACTGAAAACTTTAGACCCCAATCCAATGACCATTCTTCTACTTCTTTAATTGACTCCTGAATGCCTTTAACCACATTTGTAATATTACGGCCTCTCTTCCATAATGCTCCGTCATCTGCATAAAGAGCCAATCCTATTCCTGCTTTATTAACTTTATCAAAAACATCATTGATCATTAAATTAAACAATAATGGGCTAATTGCACTACCCTGTGGAGTTCTATTTAGAATGTTATAAGGAGCTGATAATTCTTCCCCAGTTTTCACCTGAAAAGTGCGTTCAAATAAAAAATCTAAAACCCAATTATAAAGTTTGCCACCTATTCCAATTTTATTTTTCCATTACTTTACATAGTGTAGAGGTAAGAGCGATGGGTCTAGAACTACTGGATTTGGTTATATCTTTACCAGGCTTAGCTAGAGGGAGCACAATTGCCGTTTTCCATTGTTTAGGAAGGATACCCTCCTTCCATATATAATTATATAAATCCAATAATGCTTCTAACGCTTTTGGTGATCATTTCTTTAAGATTCTATAACTTATCATATCTTTCCTGTGTGGTACTCTTTCAGTTATTGATTGCTGTTTTTAATTCAAAATAACTAAACTCATCATCCAAAAAATTATTAAAATCTTGCTTTTTCTTGCAAGAATCTCCAGAGATATTGTTAATTTGGTTGTCGTCTTGTTAAAAAATGTATCATCTAAATGTTCAATGAGCTTTAGCAAATGTTTGAGCCGACATACATAGCCCTTCTCTTTATCTGTGATAGCTACCTTCCCATTTCCTCCATTACAGGTATTTTCTTAAAGCTGTCAATTCCATTCAATCTTTTTAATCATACGCCAGACTGCATTTACTTTCGGTTTCCCTCCCTATTGTATCATAAAATGTTGCCATGCTGTCCTTTTGTACTTTTTAATAATCTTTTTAACATAAGCCCTTTTTCTTTGATAATCTATGACTGCTTCTGGGGTGAGGGTTCTTTTTTAAGAACTGAAATGCTTTATTCTTTCTCTGATTGCTGCCGAGCACTCCTCTGACCCCCATGGTACATTCTTTCTTGTACTTAAACCACTTGATAGTGGATAGAAGACTGAGAGGGCTTGCAAAAATAAATGCCATTCACTACTTTATTATATCTGTCATCAACACTACCCTCTACTGACGATTTTTGAATTGTTCTTCACATAACATTTTGAAGTTTTCCCCAATCTGCTTTCTTATATATCCATCTTACACCATAATTACATTTTTGTAGTTGAATCTTATTTTTGAATACACGTCACTGAAAATGATCACTTCCTATATGATCCTTAGATACTGACCACATACATTTACCAGCTAATGATGCTGAAACTATTGTGACATCCAAACATGAACATTCCACCTCTTGCTATATCTATTTCTTGTGGATTACCATCATTTAAACATACTAAAGAGTTATCTTCAATGAACTCTTCTATTATTTATCCATTTTTATATGTACTCTCTTAGTGTGCTGTACTCAACCGCTGCGGAGTCCAAATGACGCGTCCGAGCATGCCGACACGGGTCCGCTCAGGTATCCGCTGTTTTGGAACGGGTGCTAAACCCATTTGATTCAGTCGGGACTCCGAAGCGCGATTCGGGAATCATTTGATCGGGGACTTCAGAGGCGAGTTCGCTAAACATTTGGATTCAGACGGGGACTCCGAAGCGCGATCGCGAATCATTGATCGGGGCTTCGGATGCGAGTTCGCTAACATTTGATTCCAGATCGGGACTCCGAAGCGCGAATTCGCGAATCATTTGATCGGGGCTTCGGAGCGAGTTCGCTAAACATTTGATTCAGATCGGGACTCCGAAGCGCGATTCGCGAATCATTTGATCGGGGCTTCGGAGCGAGTTCGCTAAACATTTGATTCAGATCGGGACTCCGAATCGCGATTCGCGAATCATTTGATCGGGGCTTCGGAGCGAGTTCGCTAAACATTTGATTCAGATCGGGACTCCGAAGCGCGATTCGCGAATCATTTGATCGGGGCTCGGAGCGAGTTCGCTAAACATTTGATTCAGATCGGGACTCCGAAGCGCGATTCGCGAATCACTTGATCGGGGCTTCGGAGCGAGTTCGCTAAACATTTGATTCAGATCGGGACTCCGAAGCGCGATTCGCGAATCACTTGATCGGGGCTTCGGAGCGAGTTCGCTAAACATTTGATTCAGATCGGGACTCCGAAGCGCGATTCGCGAATCATTTGATCGGGGCTTCGGAGCGAGTTCGCTAAACATTTGATTCAGATCGGGACTCCGAAGCGCGATTCGCGAATCATTTGATCGGGGCTTCGGAGCGAGTTCGCTAAAACATTTGATTCAGATCGGGACTCCGAAGCGCGATTCGCGAATCATTTGATCGGGGCTTCGGAGCGAGTTCGCTAAAACATTTGATTCAGATCGGGACTCCGAAGCGCTATTCGCGAATCATTTGATCGGGGCTTCGGAGCGAGTTCGCTAAACATTTGATTCAGATCGGGACTCCGAAGCGCGATTCGCGAATCATTTGATCGGGGCTTCGGAGCGAGTTCGCTAAACATTTGATTCAGATCGGGACTCCGAAGCGCGATTCGCGAATCATTTGATCGGGGCTTCGGAGCGAGTTCGCTAAACATTTGATTCAGATCGGGATTCCGAATCGCGATTCGCGAATCATTTGATCGGGGCTTCGGAGCGAGTTCGCTAAACATTTGATTCAGATCGGGACTCCGAATCGCGATTCACGAATCATTTGAGATCAGGTCTTTCGAGCGGATTTGCAAAGCATTTGATTCTATCATGTAGGCTAGTACTAGATCAAGTTTTAATAAAGAGAAAAGAGGTTTAGAGACAAATTTTTGTTAATAGTCAGTTAGTAATCCCACAGTCCATAGCACCAGTAACTGTATAATTTCGTAAGGGAAAATTAAAACAAAATAGGATTAGTTTCAATTTTTATTTTATTTATGTAGCAAATGGTCATCTTAACCTATGTGCAGTGTTCAGGGTATTTCAGGACCCTAAATTAAATTCTAATTCATCTAAATGACATGACACTTAATGACTTTACCAAAACAGAAATTGGGATGTCTGATTGTATATTAGTGTAATAAAATCACTCAGAATGTTCATATAGTGCTTTTGTTTAAAATTGTAATTTAAATGTTTTCCAGTAAATGGCAGAAATCTACTATTTAAGTACGGCAAATTTTTTATATGACCATGTATGAAAGCAAGAAATGTAGATATACTTTAAACTTAACTACATATTTATTTTGTATAAGCATTTCATATAAACATGTAATACTTTTTTTTCAAAAATGTAACATTTCAACAAATTCCATATCAACTGTATAGTAAAAACATTAAAGGAAGTGACGTTATAATTCATGATTTTCTAGATATTGGTGTTTTTAATTTCACCTCTTAAAGCAACTTTCTTTTATCAATGCAAATATCAGTATTCAACATTTTGGGATTAAAACATCAAAACATTATGCCATTTGTAATTGCAGGTGTAAATGCATTTATATCTTGCATTAAACAGTGTGTGTAAACATCGTCGGGTCTCTAGAGAGCGATGTGTAGAGGATTAAAACTTGAGCCAGAGGTTCTTCACCGCTATGAGGAGACCTTTGACCTTAACGTTCTTCCGTCTGGTCTCATCATCCACCCTGATGCTCCACACCTTGGTGCAGATGGCAAAGTGGTGGACCCAAATGAAGAACCTCTCTGTGTCCTGGTAGAGGTTAAGTGCCCTGATGTGAAAGAAATCGGAGAGGCATCCCACATTGAGTTTATTGGGGACCATGCAAAACTGAGAAAGAAACACACAATTGGCATTCCACGGTCAGCTGATGGTTACTGGCTTAGTTAACCTGGTGTGATCTTGTGACAAGTACAAGAGGTGACTTCCATGTGGAGAGGGTATGGAGAGATGATGAGCTGATCACAGAGATCACGGCTAAAGTTGATGAATTCTACTTTGGCATATACATTAATTTTTTGCTAGGAAGAAAATAGGCATGAATAATTTACCAACAAATGATGTTCCTGTTCTATAATGAATGTAGTTCTATAGTGTTCGATTACAAGAAAAAACAATTACCCCAATAAGTCATGCTTCAATTAATTATATTTTATTGTTATTTATGTTATATTGTTGGAACATACCTACCCCAAACTGGAAAGATATGTCAGGAGGGGTTGGTGATTTCTGATGTGGTCAGAATCTGAAACGATATTGCAGATCATAAGTAAAACTAAAGAGTTTGATTTTTATAAAAAAATTTCTGACTTAAATTTCCCCCCTAAAATCTAAGCATTAAATTCAGCAAAAAAAAAAAAAAGCACACTAAGAAGTATGTGAAAGATTATATGTATAATGTTCGTTAAAACCCTGGCTGAGAAAGTAACAAAAGCTTAAACTTACTGGAATATAGCAACATTTGCTGATCACAAAGCAGACAAGTTACTAGCAGGTGAAGAGAAGCATGGTGTCACTAGCAGGTGTGTAGATGATGCTGATGTCACTAGCAGGTGTGTAGATGATGCTGATGTCACTAGCAGGTGAGTAGATGATGCTGATGTCACTAGCAGGTGAGTAGATGATGCTGATGTCACTAGCGGGTGTGTGGATGATGCTGACGTCACTAGCGGGTGTGTGGATGATGCTGACGTCACTAGCGGGTGTGTGGATGATGCTGACGTCACTAGCGGGTGAGTAGATGATGCTGACGTCACTAGCGGGTGTGTAGATGATGCTGACGTCACTAGCGGGTGAGTGGATGATGCTGACGTCACTAGCGGGTGTGTGGATGATGCTGACGTCACTAGCGGGTGTGTGGATGATGCTGACGTCACTAGCGGGTGTGTGGATGATGCTGACGTCACTAGCGGGTGTGTGGATGATGCTGACGTCACTAGCGGGTGTGTGGATGATGCTGACGTCACTAGCGGGTGTGTGGATGATGCTGACGTCACTAGCAGGTGTGTGGATGATGCTGACGTCACTAGCAGGTGTGTGGATGATGCTGACGTCACTAGCAGGTGTGTAGATGATGCTGACGTCACTAGCAGGTGTGTAGATGATGCTGACGTCACTAGCAGGTGTGTGGATGATGCTGACGTCACTAGCAGGTGTGTAGATGATGCTGACGTCACTAGCAGGTGTGTAGATGATGCTGACGTCACTAGCAGGTGTGTAGATGATGCTGACGTCACTAGCAGGTGTGTAGATGATGCTGATGTGTTTTTTCCAGCTCCTTTATTTTCCCCATGCCTCAGTAAGAGCACTTAATTAACATAAAGCAAACAACAATACATGTATTATTTTGTGTCAAACATAAAACTTTAATAAAAACAACTTATTCATTTGGAAAGTTACTATCACATTTATGCAATAATATACCAGTTACATAAATTCAAAGTTAAATAACCTACAAACCATTGTAAAACCATTTGAATTCTGCTGGTACAACAGATGTTTGTTCAACTGCTCTTATTTCCTACATTGTTGTGGATTTTATTGATAACTTTAAATGTCTTTGTTAATTCTGTGTGACTTAAGCCAGAAAGAGAGCAGTATAAAAGGGTGATGGCAAAAGTATAAAAACACCGCTTCACTAACCTGCTCGACTGTTAGCATAACTGCTACCATGTGCTACATTAAATGTATAACGTTACATCTAACAATACAAATAAAACATACTATATTTGATTAATGTCTATAGTTGCCGATAAGCTTTTAATATAAGTTATTGTTTTAGTTAACACATTACACTCACCTGGGACTGGACGGCTGTTGTAATCGTGCTCCTGCTCAATCTCGACATTTACTTCTCTGCACCACAAACATCCCGTTTTGACGCGTGATTTAACGTCTCCGCAACTTTTCCACACAAACCTGGAAGGCACAGCCCACGGTGCGAGATCGACCGTACTCCGGTTGGACACGGACCTCATCCTCTGTGAAGTGATCGCACACACTAAATACCTTTCCTCACATGAATTGTCGCCTCCTCCTCTCGCCGTATAGCACAATTTCAATGCTTTTTTTATTTTCTTCGGTGGGAAAACTATGAAATGATAAATACGTTTTTTATTTATTTATTTGAATTAGAACACAAAGGCACACTATACACATCTGAATACTTTTGGTCTCCGCCATTTTTCGGCAAGCGAATGAACGCTATAGCGCTTTCACTGGAAAATAACTTGAGATCTGGGCTCAGACCATCAAAACCAAATTTAATTGTTGGTCTGCCAGGGATCTATCCATATGTAGCAGAGTTCTGTTAAATAAGGCAGAAGGGATGTCAAGAGCAGCTTATATTTTCTCATCTCTAGATGTTCCAAAATCCACTTGTTCCCAATTAGATAAAATTCTCTTCAAATTTATATGGAAGAATCCTGACAAGGTTAAAAGGTCTGTTCTTTCAAACCTTCTGGCTGAAGGTGGTCTGAATGTACTGACATTTACTTCATTTAACCAAATTATAAAAATCAACTGGATTAAAAGATTCCTCAAGTGTCCAAACAGTGGAATATTATTCCAAACAGCTTATTTGAAACTATTGGTGGTCTTAACTTTCTATTGATATGTCCTTTTTCAGTAGGAAAACTCCCTGTGAAATTAAGCAATTTTCATAAACAAACCTTTTTATGTTGCAATCTAATCTTTAAACACAATTTCTCTCCACTTCATGGAAAAATTATGGTATTGATACATCTCAAGAAGAATTCACAATTGTGATTGAGTCTATTCCTGTTAGTCTTGTTTCTTTAGCCCAGAGCATAGAGACAGATACTTCTCTATCTGTAACAGTCAGTTCTCCTACTATTTCTGGGATTCCACTCACAGATAAGAGATGTAACAATACTTTTATTAGAAACATACTTGATCCTGCCAGTACTCCTAACACCGATGGACTTTACTGGACAAGAAATTATGGAATATGATCTTCCTGCTAACTCACCAGTATATTATTGTAAATAAAATCAAAGAAGTTTTATTCAAAATTGTTCACAGATATTACCCTTCAAAAGCAAACATCTGTACTTTTTTTCCAACTGTGTGTAACTTTTGTACATTCTGTGAATGTGAAGGAGAAACCATTGAGCATGTTTTTGTTGATTGTCCCCTTGTAGCTTCCTTTTGGTCCAATTTACAAAGATTTATTTCCCAAAAGATAAAAAAAAGAATATTTCTCTAAGTAAATTTGAAATACTTCTTATAGTCACTGAGCCAAATTTATCAGCCAATGAAAAATATGTAATTAACTTAATTATTATTTTAGCTAAATTTTATCTGCACAAAATGATTTGGCAAAGAAGCAAACCCTCCTTTTACAATTTCAGAATAACAGACCTTAAAAAATATTGGAACTGCATTGAAAATTAAAAAAGAACAACAAATTAAACAAAACAATCAAATTATTTCATTATTTTAACTTTAATACAGACCCCTAAGTGTTTTTCAATTATGTATCTGTTTTTTTATATTTATTTAATTTTATTTGTTATTTTTTTTCGGATCTTTTCCTGTCTCTTATTTTGTTCACCCTTGTTAAGATGAGTTTTATTAAGCTGTATATTGATTCAATTTTGTTTACGTCATAAAATTGTACTTTGTCAAAATGTTAATAATAAAAAAAAAAAAAAAAAAAAAAAAAAAAAATTGGGATTCAGAGCAAGTTCACAAAACATTTGATTCAGATCGGGACTCCGAAGCGCGTTTCGCGAATCATTTGATCGGGGCTTCGGAGTTCGCTTTGATTCAGATCGGGACTCCGAAGCGCGTTTAGCGAATCATTTGATCGGGGCTTCGGAGTTCGCTTTGATTCAGATCGGGACTCCGAAGCGCTTTTCGCCAATCATTTGATCGGGGCTTCGGAGTTCGCCAAACATTTGATTCAGATCGGGACTCCGAAGCGCGTTTCGCGAATCATTTGATCGGGGCTTCGGAGTTCACCAAACATTTGATTCAGATCGGGACTCCGAAGCGCGTTTAGCGATTCATTTGAGATCAGGTCTTTCGAGCGGATTTGCAAAACATTTGATTCTATCATGTACTTGTCTATATCAACTTTTAATAAAGAGAAAAGAGGTTTAGAGACAGATTTTTGTTAATAGCCTGTTAGTAATCCCACAGTCCATAGCATCAGTAACTGTAGCCTATAATTTAGTAAGGGAAAATTAAAACAAAATAGGATTAGTTTCAATTTATATTTTATTTTTGTAGAAATGGTCATCTTAACCTCTGTGCAGTGTTCAGGGTATTTCAGGACCCCAAATTAAATTCCAATTCTAATACTGCATCATACAAGTGTTTATTTGAATATTTCGATATTCATGTAAGGAAACGAAGCCATAATTCGATAAGTTTACATTTACATTTATTCATTTAGCAGACGCTTTTATCCAAAGTGACTTACAAATGAAGATAAAAACAACACAAGAGCAACAAAAAGTTTATAAGCGAGAGTTAACAAGATGCATTCAAAATGAAGGCAAAATGAATATTGTCTGATATGTTAAGAAATAATATAAAATAAAAATGCTAAAGAAATTTGCCAAAATATTTGACTCAAAAAGTCCAGATGATTCAATCTGTTCATGACAGTGAGTGTAACAGCAACAGCAGAGATTATTAACCGGAAATGAAAACATTTAAAACTCTGATTCCTCGATTTAAAAAAATAAATACAAATTTTGCAAAACATTAGATTCAGATGATATGTAGAACTCTCTGTGATTATCAGTGTCAGACAGGCGCACTACTCTGACTGTGACGTCATCATCCTGGGGAGGGACTTTGAGAGGATTCAGATCATCCCAGGAGCCAAACACGGGAACATCCAGGTGGACACACACACACACACACACACACACACACACACACACGGTTCTGGCGTCCAAACAACATCAAGGTCTTTATAAACTGTTACAGCACTTACTCAGAGTGACACATAGCATAGCTTTTAGCCTCATGGTTGCAGTTTGAGGTTTAGGAATTAGTTTTATTAATTTTTTTTAGCCTTTATGTTTATGTCACTTTTAATAATTTTAGCATTTCAACTTTTTTGTAAGAAGTTACTACTTTAATTTCAGTACTGTTTTCATTTAATTTATAGTGCTTTTTACTTTACAAATCATTGCAAAGCAACTTTACAGAAAATTAAGTTTATACAATATTTAGTAGTAGCTTACACGATTTATCTCATTTTACTTTAGCTTTATTTCAATTACAGAAAACTGTTTTTAGTAGTTTCAGTCTTAGTTAACAACAATGACACATAGTTGGTTGCTTTGGGAATTACTGGTTAGGAATAAAAGTTTAACTGTGTGTGCTTGATTTACATATTTATTTTTTTAAATAAAATGTAAATATAATATATTTTTTGTACGATTTCTGTCTTCTGCTGAAGGCTAAAAAAGATGATGCTTTTAACACCAAACGGTTGATGGTACCCATTCACTTCCATAGTATTTCTTCCTGTAGCATAGAAGTCAATGGGTGCCGTCAACTGTTCGCTCTCAAAAAACATCTTCTTTAGTGTTCAGCAGAAAAAAAAAACACTTGTTCAAGCTGAGGAAGAGTAAACGATCGCAGGATTTGATTGTTTGATTCCTCTCACACAGACAATACAGTTATATGAGTGTTAATCTAAACTGTGTTTGAATATGAAGCACTTTGTGTGTGAAGACATTCGTGAATCAACCAATCAGCTGTCACTCGATTTCAGAGCCGCTAACTAGAATAAGATCACAGCTACTTTTATTTTCATTATAAATATGGCATTGAAAATAAAGGCTTGATGAAATAATACTGTGATAAAGATAAAGCATATTTATACTCATCGAGGCTCCTGCAGACGTATGTTTTAGGAAGATTGTCCAGGGTATATTTTTTACTCTTTTCTTTTACCTGCCACCGTTCGACTCGGACACAAACACGAGAGATTTTAATTTGATGAAGGTCATGGTGTTCTTCTTCACCGCAGAGAATGATGCTCTTCCTCTTGTTTTCCAGCTCAAATATCTGAACATCCTTAAATCGAGAAGCATTTACTGAAATATAAATTAGTTCATGATTAAAACAAGAACAAATATCTGTCAGCGGCTCAGAAAAACAATAGTTTTCACCTTTGGCAGATCCCCCCCCCCCCCGTTTTAAGAATTTACCAATAAAAATCTAAAAATAAATATATTGAGTAGATAATAAAAATTAATATCTGAAGTCATTATGCATCTCCTGCAGATGTCTTGGTTTGATGATGTTCATATATTAGCACTGGAATACAGAGTGTAATCATTGTTTCTTCCCCAGATTATTGCTGATGTGAGGAAGCAGTGAGGAATCCGCTGTATAGTGATCATGCTCTCTGCCCTTTAACCTCTCAAATCTGAATATATACGCCAATCAATCTAATTTAATATCGAGTATGAAGAGATTTGTAATATACTTGACTGTGTGTAATGAGAAAATAAATGACTTAATGCAACATCCATTATTTCTTTGTTGGGTTTAAAAGTTTATGAATGATTATGTCATCTTTTATTATAAACATGAGTGCAGAATTAGCATTTGTATCAACATCATTAGAAATGAATCAGAATCAAACGTTTAAGCGATTAATGCAGAGATTTTCTTCCTTAGTATTTCTGTCTTGTTTTCTGGTATATATTAATGCTTTCAGACGATTAATGGCTTTATAATATGAGCTGGTCATTCTGTCGATTCATTCAGGGCTGCTCTGGGTTTAGTACAAACACAACACTAGTCTAGGGAGGTATAGTCTCGTCTCTGAGAACAGCTTTCCTCAGCTTTCCTTAAGACTGTCCTTGTCCTGTTTGCAAATGACTAAAGGGAAGAAAAAAGAATACATAGAATAAGTTCAAGTGATGATAAACTTAATTGGTAACACTTTTGAATAACGGTCCATTAAGATTAGTTAACTACTTTAGTTAACATGATCTAAGCAAGAACAATCATTCTACAGCATTTATTAATCTTAGTTGATGTTCAGTTCAACATTTACTAATGCATTATTTAAATCAGAAGTTGTGCTAACAATGAAAAACTGTATTTTCATTAACTAACATGAACAAAGATGAATAAATACAGTAATACATTTATTGTTCATTGTTTGTTCATGTTCGTTAATGAATTAACTAACATTAACTAAAGGACTAGTATTCTAAAGTGTTACCACTTCATCTTTGTAAATAAGTAACGGTAGTGAAATTAGAGAAAGAAGCTTTAGCTCCATCATTAATCTAGAATCTAGACAGTCAAAGTGCTCACTCATTATATTGTACTCATAACACCATTTAGATTATTATATAAACGGCAATAAGTTAAAACGTAATAAGAATTCATTTAAACTTTTAATTCTTATGAAGTCTCAGCTTTCACTGCTAACTACGTTAGCGATATCGCTAGCTATTTATTAATAGTCTGACACTGGTGGTTAATTAAGCTGTCAACATAATTTTAAAAATGACCAAAAAACATCGAGAAAGAACAGCTGAGTCTGACCTGTGAAAGATAACATCCGAGATCTGATTTTATTTTCGTGTGACGGTTTGTAGGTGTCCAATCTGTCGACGAGTCAGGTATGTTTTCTTCTTCTTCTTCTTCTTCTTCTTCTTCTTCTTCTTCTTCTTCTTCTAGTGTTTAATGGCGGATTTGTAGACCAACATAAATGGTGCATTTCCGCCACCTACTGATCTGGAGTGAGCTACTTGGCTTTCGAAGAAAAAAAAAAGTTAAATTCTATTTACTATTCCTGTTTTATTTAGATATTTAAATAATAATTAATGAATTCTTGATTGTCTTGTCCCATTTCCTAGTAATACTTTTATTGAAATTGTATCAACTCCCATCCTTCCTAACTCTTGACTTAACTGTTGTCTTATGTTTTCTTCTGTCCTGATGTGAGAGTTATGAGCGTTGCCCGCTCCAATATGGCGGCGACGTTGACGTTCGGTCGAGCCACAGACGGTAAAAGAAAGCGGCCAATAGCCGCATTTCCCCTGTCGGGCCAGTGCGAGCCAGGGCTTAAAGCGGGCTGGGCGGGGCTCATAGCCCTGGGCCAGTGGCACCGATATAAAACGGCTTGCGATAGTGTAAGAGCCGTGTGTTCTTGTGATTCACACACCAGCATCTGAGCGTCATGGTGAAAATCACCTTCGCATCAGCGGCTCTGCGTCACGGGCACGCGCGCGGGCGACGCCTTCAGTGCATCCCATAATATCTGCCTGAATATGACAGAATACACCTGCAGTAGTAGCCTACTGAGGATGCTTTATTTGCTCCATTAATAAACAAACTCTGCTCACTGATGTATTATCACAGTACAGAACCCGAGCGTGCTTGTAATTATGGAAGGCCAAAAGGGTCAAATTCACGTGAATTTTAACGCGTCAACAACACGTTAAATACGTGTATTTCACGCGTAAACAACACGTATTTAACGCGTTAAATACGTGTTGTTTACGTGTTAAAAATCAGCGCGTACTTAACGTGTATTTAACGTGTATTTCACGTGTTAAATACACGTGAAGTACACGTGAAGTACGCGTTAAAAATCAGTTTGAACGGGTCAATGTCATTGGCTGCTGAGGACTTGGGTCAAACCACTTCTGTGAGCTTAGAGGGGTGTACCATTCACAGACAGGCAACCATCATTTAACATGCTATAGATCAGCTTATTCAGCCTTATTATTTTGTCTTTTTTTGTATAGACTATAGAAATAATATAATTTAATTGCAGTTTTATGAAATATTTATTTTTTAATAAATATTAATTAACATTTTGTGGTGATAGTATAATGTTTATAAAAGTTACAGTATTTTGTAATGAAACAGGACTTTTTGTTTAGCTCTTGACTCGCCAAAATATACTATTTAAATACTGTTGCTTTCTGAGTGCCATACACAAAAAATACCAACTCATAACTCCACGAATATAGCAAGGAGAGTCAAAAGTTATAGTCTGAATCTACTGTGACGATCCAAGGGGCTGTAGTATTTTATTTTGCCCAGCAGGTGTCATGGGGTAAAACATTTTTGTGTCTTTAGGTTAAGTGCTGTGATGCAGGTGTGGAAAATTGATTGTGATTAACAATGCTGCCTATAAGATGCTGGCTTTCTTACCCTTTGGAGGGAAGGAGATTGGGGCTTGGTCTTTGCTGGTCTTGCGGACTTTCTCACGCTCTCCAGTCCAAGGCTTGAAGTTGTGTTTTTGTATCTTTATATTTTTTTAATGTTTTACCTCAATGTGGTTATGGCTGTTTTCTGATTAAAACACATATTTGTGCAAATTTGATTATGTTGTATGGACTCTCTATTCATGTTGCTACTCCTTGATCCAAGGGGTTGTAACACTACGTTCTGTCAAATGTTTAATAGAGCTCTCCAACTGATTCATGGGTTTAGGTATTATTTACATATGAAAGATCATAATGGATTGTTTTGATTTTGGACTCATTTCAATCTGGAGAATCGGCTGTAAATAATGATATTCCATTTTCACAATCAGAGCATGTTTTATGTGTTATAGCAATATATTTGGATCTCATCCATGGATTACAGTATCTCTGGGCTCATTTTAATTGGGATAATTTTCTGAAAATACTGAACACTGAAATCTTGTTTTATGAAGTTACAAGTAAAATGGTGACATCAATAGGCCTATTATTATTATTATATGGGTCTGGGGTTGACTTCTTGTACAAAACTCGCTCTAGTTTATTCAAAGCCTCAAACAATTTCTCAATGGTGCGACTAAAAAAAAACTCTGAGGTCGCACCGGTGCAACGAGCCATTTAAGGGGAACCCCTCGAGCCGGGCTTCGATTGTTCAGATGTGGGCCGGGCCTCCAGTCTGTTTAGACTTCTTCTTACTTTTATATATTAGACATTCGTCAATTAATGATGAAAAAAAAACTTGCTGCCCTAGTGGAAACAACAGGAGACCGTGATGCCACGACTGTAAAGAGTGGCTTGATGGTGTTTTGTGTCCCGCAGCAGCACTGCTGAACAGTTCTGCGTTCAAATAATAGGCTTAAGAAGAAGATTTTAATTTACTAATAAACTAGCATTTTCTGAATCTGTATCACAAGAATGAAGTTGCTGTCACGGAACAGAGAGAGAGAGAGAGAACCCAGGAGGCGAATGGCAAGTTAATGCTCTTTTAGTAGAAATAAGGCAAAGCCGCAACGGCCAAAAAACAAAGGCAGAGTACAGGGATAATTCCTGGTCAAAACAATGGAGCCTAAAGTGGCTGGTCTGGGAAGCCTGTGATCAGCGAGACAAGGTACAGGTGAGGCAGGGGACCCCTCGTTACTCCTCACGGCAGATAACTGGGGGAGAACAAGACAGGCAACAAACAGTCCATACAAAACTCTCCCAACGACTTGACAATACTAGACTAGACTAGACTAATGGTCTGTAGAAAAAGCACAAAAACGTCAGAAACATCCAAAGTGGTTAGTAATAATCTAACAGGGAATGGAAAGAGACAGAGCTAGAAATAGAGAGCCTAATGATAGGAGATAGAGAGCAGGTGAGCGGAAGAGAACGAGGAACAGCTGAAGATGATGAGAGTAGAGATAAGTGAGCACAAAAGAAAAGAAAGAACCAGCAGATGGAGACCGAACTGGGATCATGACAGTTGCAATCCCGTTTCGTCATCTCCTCATTAGAAGCGCTTTTAGAGATAAGTACATCTTTATGGGTTATAATTATAATGAAAGAGTTTTGTGTTTTATTTTTTTTATTTTGTTAAGTAGTTATTTAAAGCTATATTTATGTATGTATGTATATATATGTATATGTTTTCACTGAGTTTCGGTTAATTTTTGTACTCCTATTAAAGACAACATGGCAGAACGAGCAACTGTTTTGTTGATATTGTGTGTACAGTTACGAATAATGTATTACTTTTACCTTTTATAAGCAAAAATGATGGCATATCCAAGGAAAAAATTGCAAGTGATCATGCTGCCGTTTCCCTGTCCTGAAGCATCTCCTCACAAATGATTGGATAGCTTACATTTATCTGGGTTTAACAAACACTGTCATATGAGTCTCTATCTTGAGATGTTTTAGGTTTAAATTTCACCTCAGTGAAACACTTTAAGCACCAAAACTTTTTCAGTAAGTTACCTTTCTTGTAGAAATGTACTTCAAATACATTGTTAACCAGATTGTTAGTTAATCTTTTAGGATACAAGTCAATATTGTTTATATGGACAGCGATAAAAAGAAAAAAGTGGACTTGTAAGAAAAAAGTTAGGCGCACTAGTGTAACAAGTGCAAAAAATGACGGTGGTAGCAGTAGAATACTTCTGTTGTCCTGACCCTAGTACAAGTTTTCATTCTAATCCTGAAAGTCTTAAATGCTTATGTCTTATAACATCACCTGTGTACCTAATTACTGATTGTCTGATGAGTGCATAATCGCTGAACAAAAAGTGCAGAATTGCTGAACAAAAAAAGAGGTTTCAATAAGTGCCACCTGCTTGGCGATCGCTGTAAATGTAAGCACAATAAAAGCTGTTGATTCCTGAGATGATTGTTTTCTAAAGACCGATATTGATTTCAATGGTTTGTATATCTTAAACCTGAATTGATTGCTTACCTCCATTGTAACTATTTTCCCCACACAAATGTTAATGCTCGATACTAACTTAAGTCTTATACTATCACAAAACTTTTGAAACCGATACTTTAACTAAACTTATGTATGTCCTGAGATATTGAATATCAAATAAGATGGATATAAATTATCTTGAACACTATATTTTTTCTTACATTTTGTCAGTTATTTCTCAGCAGGAGAATGTGCAAATATCTATTTTTATTTACTGAAAGTCAGAGTTGAGCAGTAAGTAGTTACTAGTAATTTAGTTATTTTAATAATATTGGAAAATTTAAAATTCTCTCGATTAAAATGAGCCCAATTATACAATAATCTGTCATTCAGATTTGAAGATATCCGTCATCGAATTATAACAAAACAAGAAAAAAACTCCAAATGCGCACATGCTACAATATTCTCATGGTTTTACCTTTATAACTTCATGAAACATGCTCTGATTGTGAAAATGGCATATCATTATTTACAGCCGATTCTCCAGATTGAAATGAGTCCAAAATCAAAACAATCCATTATGATCTTTCACATGTAAATAATACCTAAACCCATGAATCAGTTGGAGAGCTCTATTAAACATTTGACAGAACGTAGTGTTACAACCCCTTGGATCAAGGAGTAGCAACATGAATAGAGAGTCCATACAACATAATCAAATTTGCACAAATATGTGTTTTAATCAGAAAACAGCCATAACCACATTGAGGTAAAACATAAAAAAAAATATAAAGATACAAAAACACAACATCAAGCCTTGGACTGATAGCGTGAGAAAGTCTGCCTGACCACCAAACAGCAAGACCAGCAAAGACCAAGCCCCAATCTCCTTCCCTCCAAAGGGTAAGAAAGCCAGCATCTTATAGGCAGCATGGTTAATCACAATCAATTTTCCACACCT
Source organism: Carassius auratus (assembly GCF_003368295.1). Classification (NCBI taxonomy): domain Eukaryota; kingdom Metazoa; phylum Chordata; class Actinopteri; order Cypriniformes; family Cyprinidae; genus Carassius; species Carassius auratus. The sequence continues at coordinate 19,613 of NW_020529033.1, forward strand.
GCATCACAGCACTTAACCTAAAGACACAAAAATGTTTTACCCCATGACACCTGCTGGGCAAAATAAAATACTACAGCCCCTTGGATCGTCACAGTAGATTCAGACTATAACTTTTGACTCTCCTTGCTATATTCGTGGAGTTATGAGTTGGTATTTTTTGTGTATGGCACTCAGAAAGCAACAGTATTTAAATAGTATATTTTGGCGAGTCAAGAGCTAAACAAAAAGTCCTGTTTCATTACAAATACTGTAACTTTTATAAACATTATACTATAACCACAAAATGTTAATTAATATTTATTAAAAAATAAATATTTCATAAAACTGCAATTAAATTATATTATTTCTATAGTCTATACAAAAAAAGACAAAATAATAAGGCTGAATAAGCTGATCTATAGCATGTTAAATGATGGTTGCCTGTCTGTGAATGGTACACCCCTCTAAGCTCACAGAAGTGGTTTGACCCAAGTCCTCAGCAGCCAATGACATTGACCCGTTCAAACTGATTTTTAACGCGTACTTCACGTGTACTTCACGTGTATTTAACACGTGAAATACACGTTAAATACACGTTAAGTACGCGCTGTTTTTTAACACGTAAACAACACGTATTTAACGCGTTAAATACGTGTTGTTTACGCGTGAAATACACGTATTTAACGTGTTGTTGACGCGTTAAAATTCACGTGAATTTGACCCTTTTGGCCTTCCATATGTAATATCTCTGATAATAATAGAACTGAAAGCACATCAGATGAACTCTATACGCTATTAAATGTGCAGGGTTTTGATAAACCTGCCAAGAGTCAGTGTCTTTGAATGCATTATTAAACTATTTCCATCCAGGAACTCAAACTAAAACTATATATACAAACCGTTACTTAAAATAAAATAAATGTGAACTAAAATATAAAAACATGACTAAAACTGAAATAAAAATTAATTAAAGCTATATTGACATGAAAAATACTAAAAATGACAAAAACACACAACAAAACTTTAACTGAAATGATGATAAAAACTAATTTCAAGATTCCAGTCTGGCATCAACAACAATGCCACGCTCAAAAGTGCTAAAATCACCTTTCTTTCCCATTCTGACATTCAGTTTGGAGTTCAGGAGATTGTCATCTTCTTCTTCTTCTTCTTCTTCTTCTTCTTGTTTAATGGCGATTAACTCCAAAGGAGCATTATCGCCACCTACTGTGTTGGATGGCAAATTAACCTTGGCTGATTAGTCTGAAGTTTAAAACTATTTCCTTAAATAATACATGACATACATTTTCAGATACACCACACACATCACATAATCCATTTCCAGCCTCTTTCAGTCTGTATAGTGATAAATATACTTCCATTAATAAATCATCTCTGTCTGATCTTGCATGTACTATACTAATTAAAGCTGAAGAAGAATCTGAACTTATTACCACTTTATTTGGTCTGACTTGCTCGACCCACTGTAGTCCTATTATTATATCTGTTAACTCTGCAGTGTACACAGACATCTCATCAGTCAACCTCAAACTAATCTGTTTTTTAAATTGTGGAATATATACATCTAAACCAACCTTTTGACTGATAGGTTCCTTAGAACCATCTGTAAATATTTGTAATACTGAATAAAATGTGTTATTTAAAAAAGCATTAACCTCATTTCCAATGTTCTCTTCTTTGTGCTTGTCTATAAACTCAAATCTACAAGCGGTTCAGGGATTTCCATGGTGGAGTATCAGTAAGTGGTATACTGGGACAGAAGATCTTATTGTCCATGCAACATTCCTTCGCCCATACTCTGCTCTTCCATCCAAAACTGTGTCCTCCATCATATGAGTATTCCCAGTACTCCTCCAATACTTTGGGAGTAAGGTGATTATTTGCTGATTGCGGAAAGTTTACCCAGTATGTAATTGCCAGTTTTCTCTTCTAATATCTAGAGGCATCTCTCCCATTTCTACTCCAATTGCATCTCCAGGGGATGTTTTAACTGCTCCACAACATATTCTTAGTGCTTTGGATTGAATTATATCTCATTTTTTCAGTAAAGACTTGGATGCCGAACCATATACAATACATCCATAATCAAAGCAAGAACGAATCAGTGCTTGATACATGCACAGCAATGCACTACGACTAGCTCCCCAATTGTGACTAGCAACCGCACGCATGCAATTTAAGATCTTTTTACACTTGGACTCAGTTTTACTGATATGACATTTCCATGTTAATTTTCCATCAAACCATAATCCAAGATATTTAAAAACAGGTACTCTTTCCAATATTTGATCATACAACTTCAGTTCTAAATGTTCATTCCTCTTGTTTTTTGTGAATAACATATATTGTGTTTTTGAGACTGAAAACTTTAGACCCCAATCCAATGACCATTCTTCTACTTCTTTAATTGACTCCTGAATGCCTTTAACCACATTTGTAATATTACGGCCTCTCTTCCATAATGCTCCGTCATCTGCATAAAGAGCCAATCCTATTCCTGCTTTATTAACTTTATCAAAAACATCATTGATCATTAAATTAAACAATAATGGGCTAATTGCACTACCCTGTGGAGTTCTATTTAGAATGTTATAAGGAGCTGATCATTCTTCCCCAATTTTCACCTGAAAAGTGCGTTCAAATAAAAAATCTAAAACCCAATTATAAAGTTTGCCACCTATTCCAATTTTATTTTTCCATTACTTTACATAGTGTAGAGGTAAGAGCGATGGGTCTAGAACTACTGGATTTGGTTATATCTTTACCAGGCTTAGCTAGAGGGAGCACAATTGCCGTTTTCCATTGTTTAGGAAGGATACCCTCCTTCCGTATATAATTATATAAACCCAATAATGCTTCTAACGCTTTTGGTGATCATTTCTTTAAGATTCTATAACTTATATCTCTTCCTGGTGTGGTACTCTTTGAGTTATTGATTGCTGTTTTTAATTCAAAATAACTAAACTCATCATCCAAAAAATTATTAAAATCTTGCTTTTTCTTGCAAGAATCTCCAGAGATATTGTTAATTTGTTGTCGTCTTGTTAAAAATGTATCATCTAAATGTTCAATGAGCTTTAGCAAATGTTTGAGCCGACATAATAGCCTTCTCTTTATCTGTGATAGCTACCTTCCCATTTTCCTCCATTACAGGTATTTTCTTAAAGCTGTCAGTTCCATTCATCTTTTTAATCATACGCCAGACTGCATTTACTTTGGTTTCCCTCCCTATTGTATCATTAACATTTTGCCATGCTGTCCTTTTTGTACTTTGAATAATCTTTTTAACATAAGCCCTTTTTCTTTGATAATCTATGACTGCTTCTGGGGTGAGTGTTCTTTTTAAGAACTGAAATGCTTTATTCCTTTCTCTGATTGCTGCCGAGCACTCCTCTGACCCCCATGGTACATTCTTACTTCTACTTAAACCACTTGATAGTGGGATAGACTGAGAGGCTGCAAAATAAATGCCATTCACTACTTTATTATATCTGTCATCAACACTACCCTCTACTGACAGATTTTTGAATTGTTCTTCACATAACATTTGAAGTTTTCCCCAATCTGCTTTCTTATATATCCATCTTACACCATAATTACATTTTTGTAGTTGAATCTTATTTTGAAATACACATGTCACTGAAAATGATCACTTCCTATATGATCCTTAGATACTGACCACATACATTTACCAGCTAATGATGCTGAAACTATTGTGACATCCAAACATGACATTCCACCTCTTGTTATATATACTTTCTTGTTGGATTACCATCATTTAAACATACTAAAGAGTTATCTTCAATGAACTCTTCTATTATTTATCCATTTTTATATGTACTCTCTTAGTGTGCTGTACTCAACCGCTGCAGTAAAGACGCGTCCGAGCATCCGACACGGTCCGCTCAGGATCCGCTGTTTGACGGTGCTGCCCGGAGGCGGAGCTGATCCTCACGCGGGTTTGGCGAATTGAAGGCGGATCCGCCTAGGAGTCACCTGCTGATGTGCAAAACATTTGATTCAGATCGGGACTACGAAGCGCGATTCGCGAATCATTTGATCGGGGCTTCGGAGCGAGTTCGCTAAATATTTGATTCAGATCGGGACTCCGAAGCGCGATTCGCGAATCATTTGATAGGGGCTTCGGAGCGAGTTCGCTAAACATTTGATTCAAGGTCAAGGTCAAGGTCAAGGTGAACTTTATTGTCCCACAAGGGGAAATTCATATGGTCATTCATTCATTACACGCCCTTATCACAACATATTCTCCAAAAAAACAAACACAACACATAAAAACACAATCTATACAAAAAATAACAGTACTACAAGAATGAAAAATTAATGTTAAAATTTATAATATTATCAAATAGCTAAAACTATGATAGCTTGCGATGTGCGTGATCATTATACAATCTGATCGCTATGGGGACGAATGATTTATTATACCTTTCTGTTCTAATTCTCTGTTGTAAAATTCTACCAGTTGACCTATTACTTCTAATAAATTTATGATATAGAGGGTGAGTAGGGTCATTAAGGATTTGGTCAGTCTTTTTTGAAATAAGCTCATTGTACAGCTGAGCTACCGACACCTGGTCAATTCCGATGATCCTGCTGGCCATCTTAATCATGCGCTGCAGTTTCTTTTGGTCCTTAACATGCATATTACCAAACACACAGATGAGGCCAAAGGACAAAACACTCTGAAGTAGGCTTTTATAAACATTACAAGAATGTGTTTTTCTAATCTAAAATTATATAATTTCCTAAGGAAGTACATCCGCTGGTGCATTTTCTTAATTTTGTTTAGTGCACATTCATTAAAAGTTAATTTAGAATCAATTTCAACTCCCAAATATTTATACGTTGAAACCCTCTCCACTAATTCACCATTAATATTAGAGGGGGGAACTATCATTCTATTTTTGCTAAAATTTATAACCATCTCTTTTGTTTTCTTCACATTGATTTCCAGAAAATGTTCAGTACACCACTGAGTGAAACCCTGCAATTCCCTCTGAAAACCACTCACAGAAGATATGTCCGACTTTAAAAAACCAACCAATGCTGTGTCGTCAGCATATTTAAAATAAATGTGAGCTGAAGAGGAAGCTTGACAATTATTAGTGTATAATGTATATAGGATAGGCGACAGAACGCACCCTTGTGGTGCCCCTGTATTTATAATTTTTGAGGATGATATGCTTGAATTAAATCTGACCTGCTGACTACGATCTGTCAAGAAGTCATAGATCCATAAAATAATTTGGGGATTGACTCCCAAATGCACTAATTTTCTCACCAGCAGGTGGGGTTGGATCGTATTAAAAGAACTACTGAAATCAATGAACACAATCTTGACCAGGCTTTGAGCATGTTCAAGGTGCTCATGAGTGCTGTTAATCAAAGATAATAGTGCATCCTCAACACCTCTCTCTGCACGATAAGCAAATTGATTCGGGTCTAAAAGGGGTGAAACCTCTTGGAGAAGTTGTTTTAAAATTATTTTTTCAAAACATTTCATAACTGCAGAGGTAAGGGCAACAGGGCGCAGATCATTAAATTCCTTAGGTCTATTGTTTTTTGGCACAGGCACTATTAAGGATTGTTTCCATAGGCTGGGAATAACGCCTGTATCTACTGACAGCTGAAACAACCTATGGAAGGGCTGTGCCAACTGATCAGCACACACCTTTAATGTCCTGCAGCTAATACCATCAGGTCCACATGCTTTACGAGGATTTACACGTCTAAAATAGAATTTGACCTCATCCATGGGGATATTAAAATCTATACCCTTCATGTCTCTTACTGCTGTAATAATCTCATTCTGTTCAACTTTAAAATCATGTATATCAAATCTACAATAAAAATCATTTAATTCATTTGCCATATTAAAATTATTCTCTGCTACCAACGGATGCTTCTTGGACTTATATCCTGTGATAGATTGAACTCCCTGCCAAGCTCTCCTAGCGTCACCTTTAAAAAAGTTTTCTAACTTATGTTTATATGCTGCTTTACACTCATTGATTTAGCTTTTAATCTTTTTCTGCACTGTCTTTTTCTCTTCTCTACTTCCTCCTGATTTAAACACTCTCTTTTTCTCATTAAGGAGTTGCTTTAACTCTGGGGTAACCCAGGGCTTATTATTAGGATACATCTTAATAGTCTTTCGGGGGATGATTACGTCCTCACAGAATTGTACATACCCCGATATAGCAAACACTGCTTCATTGACATTGTCAGTCCCATCGGTCACTACATTCCAATCTGTGCTCTCCAGGCAATCCTGAAGTGCCTCAGTCGCAACAGCAGTCCAGCATTTAACCTCCACCTTTTTTGATTTTTCACGCCGTAGGCGGGACACATATTTTGGCATCAGTTTAATCATATTATGGTCCGAATTCCCTAAACCGGGCAGGGCCTTAGAATAAAACGCATCCTCGATATTTCCATAACAATGATCAAGGCAAGCTTTATTGCGTGTTGAACAGGTAACATATTGTTGGTACGTAGGTTAAATGTTCCTTTAAACTGCATAAATTAAAGTCACCCAACAAAAAATTAGCTGCATCGGGGGCCTCTTCCTCCGTTTTAGTTACAAGTTCATGAATCGTAGTGGCAGCGGCCAATGTGTCGGCGGAAGGCGCAATATACACAACAAACAGTCTGATTTGGTGTATTTCTCTAGGCAAATAATGAGGCCTTAAGGAAAGCGCTAAAAGTTCAATGTCCTTCGTACAGATCTGATGCTTCATCGTAATATGACCAGGGTTACAATATGTATTGTTAACAAACACGCACACACCTCCACCTTTCCTTTTCCCGGAGTTTCCTGATTACGGTCCATCCTCACCAGCGTGTAGCCCTCTAGTTCGACCGATGAGTCGGAGTCTGTCTCAGTGAGCCAGCTTTCTGTCAGGCAGATAAGGCAGGATTGCCGGTATTCGGTGAGATACTGAGTGCAGGCCCGCAACTCATCTGCCTTATTCCTTAGGCTTTGGACATTGCCGAACATGACAGTTGGAAGTGATTGTCTGTAGGGCTGTCTTTTCACTCGTTCCCGGATTCCTCCTTTCCTGCCACGTTTCCTTGCTTTGGCGTTCTTGCTACCCTGACACATTCCGGTGGTAACAACGATGTGTCATAGGGATGAAATCGCATTGCAGGGGATTTAAAATTTAGCAGAAAGTCCCGTGTGTAGGTGATTCGCGCTCCCTGGTCACTATGCATGCATTGATTGTAACCGGCAGCATAAGTGATCAAAATCACCAGCAAGATAACTGAGTTCGTCTTCATTCTGAGCCCCTGAACATTCATCTAATAAAAAAAAAAAAAAGAAAAAGACTTACTTTAACCGTCAATATTGATGGATTGTAAAACAATTAATAAAAACAAACAAACACAGCTAAGGACGCGCAAAGAGACCGTGTCGCCGCTCGCGCATGCGCCACACCAATTCAGATCGGGACTCCGAAGCGCGATTCGCGAATCATTTGATCGGGGCTTCGGAGCGAGTTCGCTAAACATTTGATTCAGATCGGGACTCCGAAGCGCGATTCGCGAATCATTTGATCGGGACTTCGGAGCGAGTTCGCTAAACATTTGATTCAGATCGGGACTCCGAAGCGCGATTCGCGAATCATTTGATCGGGGCTTCGGAGCGAGTTCGCTAAACATTTGATTCAGATCGGGACTCCGAAGCGCGATTCGCGAATCATTTGATCGGGACTTCGGAGCGAGTTCGCTAAACATTTGTTCAGATCGGGACTCCGAATCGCGTTTCGCGAATCATTTGAGATCAGGTCTTTCGAGCGGATTTGCAAAGCATTTGATTCTAGATCAAGTTTTAATAAAGAGAAAAGAGGTTTAGAGACAAATTTTTGTTAATAGTCAGTTAGTAATCCCACAGTCCATAGCATCAGTAACTGTATAATTTAGTAAGGGAAAATTAAAACAAAATAGGATTAGTTTCAATTTTTATTTTATTTATGTAGCAAATGGTCATCTTAACCTATGTGCAGTGTTCAGGGTATTTCAGGACCCTAAATTAAATTCTAATTCATCTAAATGACATGACACTTAATGACTTTACCAAAACAGAAATTGGGATGTCTGATTGTATATTAGTGTAATAAAATCACTCAGAATGTTCATATAGTGCTTTTGTTTAAAATTGTAATATAAATGTTTTCCAGTAAATGGCAGAAATCTGCCACTTTAAGTATGACCATGTATGAAAGCAAGAAATGTAGATATACTTTAAACTTAACTACATATTTATTTTGTATAAGCATTTCATGTAAACATGTAATACTTTTTTTTTCAAAAATGTAACATTTCAACAAATTCCATATCAACTGTATAGTAAAAACATTAAAGGAAGTGACGTTATAATTCATGATTTTCTAGATATTGGTGTTTTTAATTTCACCTCTTAAAGCACTTTCTTTTATCAATGCAAATATCAGTATTCAACATTTTGGATTAAAACATCAAAACATTATGCATTTGTAATTGCAGGTTAAATGCATTTTGTGAAAAGTACAAGAGGTGACTTCCATGTGGAGAGGGTATGGAGAGATGATGAGCTGATCACAGAGATCACGGCTAAAGTTGATGAATTCTACTTTGGCATATACATAAATTTTTTGCTAGGAAGAAAATCGGCATGAAAAATTTACCAACAAATGATGTTCCTGTTCTATAGTGAATGTAGTTCTATAGTGTTCTATTACAAGAGAAAACATTCACCCCAATAAGTCATGCTTCAATTAATTATATTTTATTGTTATTCATGTTATATTGTTGGAACATACCTACCCCAAACTGGAAAGATATGTCAGGAGGGTTTGGTGATTTCTGATGTGTTCAGAATCTGAAACGATATTGCAGATCATAAGTAAAAGTAAAGAGTTTGATTTTTATAAAAATTTCTGACTTAAATTTCCCCCCTAAAATCTACGCATTCAATTCAGCAAAAAAAAAACAAAAAAAACAAAAGCACACTGAGAAGTATGTGAAAGATTATATGTATAATGTTCATTAAAACCCTTGCTGAGAAAGTAACAAAAGCTTAAACTTACTAGAAGATATCAACATTTGCTGATCACAAAGCAGACAAGTTACTAGCAGGTGAAGAGAAGCATGGTGTCACTAGCAGGTGTGTAGATGATGCTGATGTCACCAGCAGGTGTGTAGATGATGCTGATGTCACTAGCAGGTGTGTAGATGATGCTGATGTCACTAGCAGGTGTGTAGATGATGCTGATGTCACTAGCAGGTGTGTAGATGATGCTGATGTCACCAGCAGGTGAAGGAGATGATGCTGATGTCAGTAGCAGGTGAGGAGATGATGCTGATGTCACCAGCAGGTGAGGAGATGATGCTGATGTCACCAGCAGGTGTGTGGATGATGCTGATGTCACTAGCAGGTGTGTAAATGATGCTGATGTCACTAGCAGGTGTTTTTTCCAGCTCCTTTATTTTCCCCAATTTCCAGTTTACTCTTCTTTGGCTTGTCTACTTTCCATGCTGGAGTATCAGTAAGTGGTATACTGGGACAGAAGATCTTTATTGTCCATGCAACATTCCTTCGCCCATACTCTGCTCTTCCATCCAAAACTGTGTCCTCCATCATATGAGTATTCCCAGTACTCCTCCAATACTTTGGGAGTAAGGTGATTATTTGCTGATTGCGGAAAGTTTACCCAGTATGTAATTGCCAGTTTTCCCTTCTAATATCTAGAGGCATCTCTCCCATTTCTACTCCAATTGCATCTCCAGGGGATGTTTTAAACTGCTCCACAACATATTCTTAGTGCTTTGGATTGAATTATATCTCATTTTTTCAGTAAAGACTTGGATGCCGAACCATATACAATACATCCATAATCAAAGCAAGAACGAATCAGTGCTTGATACATGCACAACAATGCACTACGACTAGCTCCCCAATTGTGACTAGCAACCGCACGCATGCAATTTAAGATCTTTTTAACACTTGGACTCAATTTTACTGATATGACATTTCCATGTTAATTTTTCCATCAAACCATAATCCAAGATATTTAAAAACAGGTACTCTTTCCAATATTTGATCATACAACTTCAGTTCTAAAAATGTTCATTCCTCTTGTTTTTTGTGAATAACATATATTGTGTTTTTGAGACTGAAAACTTTAGACCCCAATCCAATGACCTTTCTTCTCCTTCTTTAATTGACTCCTGAATGCCTTTAACCACATTTGTAATATTACGGCCTCTCTTCCATAATGCTCCGTCATCTGCATAAAGAGCCAATCCTATTCCTGCTTTAATTAACTTTATCAAAAACATCATTGATCATTAAATTAAACAATAATGGGCTAATTGCACTACCCTGTGGAGTTCTATTTAGAATGTTATAAGGAGC
>NW_020529034.1:0-38007 GCF_003368295.1 Carassius auratus
TCTAAGCTCACAGAAGTGGTTTGACCCAAGTCCTCAGCAGCAATGACATTGACCCGTTCAAACTGATTTTTAACGCGTACTTCACGTGTACTTCACGTGTATTTAACACGTGAAATACACGTTAAATACACGTTAAGTACGCGCTGTTTTTTAAACACGTAAACAACACGTATTTAACGCGTTAAATACGTGTTTTTACGCGTGAAATACACGTATTTAACGTGTTGTTGACGCGTTAAAATTCACGTGAATTTGACCTTTTGGCCTTCCATATGTAATATCTCTGATAATAATAGAACTGAAAGCACATCAGATGAACTCTATACGCTATTAAATGTGCAGGGTTTTGATAAACCTGCCAAGAGTCAGTGTCTTTGAATGCATTATTAACTATTTCCATCCAGGAACTCAAACTAAAACTATATATACAAACCGTTACTTAAAATAAAATAAATGTGAACTAAAATATAAAAACATGACTAAAACTGAAATAAAAATTAATTAAAGCTATATTGACATGAAAAATACTAAAAATGAAAAAACACACAACAAAACTTTAACTGAAATGATGATAAAAACTAATTTCAAGATTCCAGTCTGGCATCAACAACAATGCCACGCTCAAAATGCTAAAATCACCTTTCTTTCCCATTCTGACATTCAGTTTGGAGTTCAGGAGATTGTCATCTTCTTCTCTTCTTTCTTCTTCTCTTCTTGTTTAATGGCGATTAACTCCAAAGGAGCATTATCGCCACCTACTGTGTTGGATGGCAAATTAACCTGGCTGATTAGTCTGAAGTTTAAAACTATTTCCTTAAATAATACATGACATACATTTTCAGATACACCACACACATCACATAATCCATTCCAGCCTCTTTCAGTCTGTATAGTGATAAATATACTTCCATTAATAAATCAATCTCTGTCTGATCTTGCATGTACTATACTAATAAAGCTGAAGAAGAATCTGAACTTATTACCACTTTATGGTCTGACTTGCTCGACCACCCTATTATTATATCTGTTAACTCTGCAGTGTACACAGACATCTCATCAGTCAACCTCAAACTAATCTGTTTTTTAAATTGTGGAATATATACATCTAAACCAACTTTTGACTGATAGGTTCCTTAGAACCATCTGTAAATATTTGTAATACTGAATAAAATGTGTTATTTAAAAAAGCATTAACCTCATTTCCAATGTTCTCTTCTTTGTGCTTGTCTATAAACTCAAATCTACAAGCGGTTCAGGGATTTCCATGGTGGAGTATCAGTAAGTGGTATACTGGGACAGAAGATCTTATTGTCCATGCAACATTCCTTCGCCCATACTCTGCTCTTCATCCAAAACTGTGTCCTCCATCATATGAGTATTCCCAGTACTCCTCCAATACTTTGGGAGTAAGGTGATTATTGCTGATTGCGGAAAGTTTACCCAGTATGTAATTGCCAGTTTTCTCTTCTAATATCTAGAGGCATCTCTCCCATTTCTACTCCAATTGCATCTCCAGGGGATGTTTTAACTGCTCCACAACATATTCTTAGTGCTTTGGATTGAATTATATCTCATTTTTTCAGTAAAGACTTGGATGCCGAACCATATACAATACATCCATAATCAAAGCAAGAACGAATCAGTGCTTGATACATGCACAACAATGCACTACGACTAGCTCCCCAATTGTGACTAGCAACCGCACGCATGCAATTAAGATCTTTTTACACTTGGACTCAGTTTACTGATATGACATTTCCATGTTAATTTTCCATCAAACCATAATCCAAGATATTAAAAACAGGTACTCTTTCCAATATTTGATCATACAACTTCAGTTCTAAATGTTCATTCCTCTTGTTTTGTGAATAACATATATTGTGTTTTTGAGACTGAAAACTTTAGACCCCAATCCAATGACCATTCTTCTACTTCTTTAATTGACTCCTGAATGCCTTTAACCACATTTGTAATATTACGGCCTCTCTTCCATAATGCTCCGTCATCTGCATAAAGAGCCAATCCTATTCCTGCTTTATTAACTTTATCAAAAACATCATTGATCATTAAATTAAACAATAATGGGCTAATTGCACTACCCTGTGGAGTTCTATTTAGAATGTTATAAGGAGCTGATCATTCTTCCCCAATTTTCACCTGAAAAGTGCGTTCAAATAAAAAATCTAAAACCCAATTATAAAGTTTGCCACCTATTCCAATTTTATTTTTCCATTACTTTACATAGTGTAGAGGTAAGAGCGATGGGTCTAGAACTACTGGATTTGTTTATATCTTTACCAGGCTTAGCTAGAGGGAGCACAATTGCCGTTTTCCATTGTTTAGGAAGGATACCCTCCTTCCGTATATAATTATATAAACCCAATAATGCTTCTAACGCTTTTGGTGATCATTTCTTTAAGATTCTATAACTTATATCTCTTCCTGGTGTGGTACTCTTGAGTTATTGATTGCTGTTTTTAATTCAAAATAACTAAACTCATCATCCAAAAAATTATTAAAATCTTGCTTTTTCTTGCAAGAATCTCCAGAGATATTGTTAATTTTGTTGTCGTCTTGTTAAAAATGTATCATCTAAATGTTCAATGAGCTTTAGCAAATGTTTGAGCCGACATAATAGCCTTCTCTTTTATCTGTGATAGCTACCTTCCCATTTTCCTCCATTACAGGTATTTTCTTAAAGCTGTCAGTTCCATTCATCTTTTTAATCATACGCCAGACTGCATTTACTTTGGTTTCCCTCCCTATTGTATCATTAACATTTTGCCATGCTGTCCTTTTTGTACTTTGAATAATCTTTTTAACATAAGCCCTTTTCTTTGATAATCTATGACTGCTTCTGGGGTGAGTGTTCTTTTAAAAACTGAAATGCTTTATTCCTTTCTCTGATTGCTGCCGAGCACTCCTCTGACCCCCATGGTACATTCTTACTTCTACTTAAACCACTTGATAGTGGGATAGACTGAGAGGCTGCAAATAAATGCCATTCACTACTTTATTATATCTGTCATCAACACTACCCTCTACTGACAGATTTTTGAATTGTTCTTCACATAACATTTGAAGTTTTCCCCAATCTGCTTTCTTATATATCCATCTTACACATTAATTACATTTTTGTAGTTGAATCTTATTTTGAAATACACACGTCACTGAAAATGATCACTTCCTATATGATCCTTAGATACTGACCACATACATTTACCAGCTAATGATGCTGAAACTATTGTGACATCCAAACATGACATTCCACACCTCTTGTAATATACTTTCTCTTGTTGGATTACCATCATTTAAACATACTAAAGAGTTATCTTCAATGAACTCTTCTATTATTTATCCATTTTTATATGTACTCTCTTAGTGTGCTGTACTCAACCGCTGCAGTAAACGCGTCCGAGCATCCGACACGGTCCGCTCAGGATCCGCTGTTTGACGGTGCTGCCCGGAGGCGGAGCTGATCCTCGCGGGTTTGGCGAATTGAAGGCGGATCCGCCTAGGAGTCACCTGCTGATGTGCAAAACATTTGATTCAGATCGGGACTACGAAGCGCGATTCGCGAATCATTTGATCGGGGCTTCGGAGCGAGTTCGCTAAATATTTGATTCAGACTCGGGCTCCGAAGCGCGATTCGCGAATCATTTGATAGGGGCTTCGGAGCGAGTTCGCTAAACATTTGATTCAAGGTCAAGGTCAAGGTCAAGGTGAACTTTATTGTCCCACAAGGGGAAATTCATATGGTCATTCATTCATTACACGCCCTTATCACAACATATTCTCCAAAAAAACACAAACACATAAAAACACAATCTATACAAAAAATAACAGTACTACAAGAATGAAAAATTAATGTTAAAAATTTATAATATTATCAAATAGCTAAAACTATGATAGCTTGCGATGTGCGTGATCATTATACAATCTGATCGCTATGGGGACGAATGATTTATTATACCTTTCTGTTCTAATTCTCTGTTGTAAAATTCTACCCAGTTGACCTATTACTTCTAATAAATTTATGATATAGAGGGTGAGTAGGGTCATTAAGGATTTGGTCAGTCTTTTTTGAAATAAGCTCATTGTACAGCTGAGCTTACCGACACCTGATCAATTCCGATTGATCCTGCTGGCCATCTTAATCATGCGCTGCAGTTTCTTTTGGTCCTCTTAACATGCATATTACCAAACACACAGATGAGGCCAAAGGACAAAACAACTTGAAGTAGGCTTTTATAAAACATTACAAGAATGTGTTTTTCTAATCTAAAATTATATAATTTCCTAAGGAAGTACATCCGCTGGTGCATTTTCTTAATTTTGTTTAGTGCACATTCAATTAAAAGTTAATTTAGAATCAATTTCACTCCCAAATATTTATACGTTGAAACCCTCTCCACTAATTCACCATTAATATTAGAGGGGGGAACTATCATTCTATTTTTGCTAAAATTTATAACCATCTCTTTTGTTTTTCTTCACATTGATTTCCAGAAAATGTTCAGTACACCCACTGAGTGAAAACCCTGCAATTCCCTCTGAAAAACCACTCACAGAAGATATGTCCGACTTTAAAAAACAACCAATGCCTGTGTCGTCCAGCATATTTAAAATAAATGTGAGCTGAAGAGGAAGCTTGACAATTATTAGTGTATATGTATATAGGATAGGCGACAGAACGCACCCTTGTGGTGCCCCTGTATTTATAATTTTTGAGGATGATATGCTTGAATTAAATCTGACTGCGACTACGATCTGTCAAGAAGTCATAGATCCATAAAATAATTTGGGGATTGACTCCCAAATGCACTAATTTTCTCACCAGCAGGTGGGGTTGGATCGTATTAAAAGAACTACTGAAATCAATGAACACCAATCTTGACCAGGCTTTTGGAGCATGTTCAAGGTGCTCGATGAGTGCTGTTAATCAAAGATAATAGTGCATCCTCAACACCTCTCTCTGCACGATAAGCAAAATTGATTCGGGTCTAAAAGGGGTGAAACCTCTTAGGAGAAGTTGTTTTTAAAATTATTTTTTCAAAACATTTCAATAACTGCAGAGGTAGAGGCAAACAGGCGCAGATCATTAAATTTCCTTAGGTCTATTGTTTTTTGGCACAGGCACTATTAAGGATTGTTTCCATAGGCTGGGAAATAACGCCTGTATCTACTGACAGCTGAAACAACCTATGGAAGGGCTTGTGCCAACTGATCAGCACACACCTTTAATGTCCTGCAGCTAATACCATCAGGTCCACATGCTTTAACGAGGATTTACACGTCTAAAATAGAATTTGACCTCATCCATGGGGGATATTAAAATCTATACCCTTCATGTCTCTTACTGCTGTAATAATCTCATTCTGTTCACTTTAAAATCATGTATATCAAATCTACAATAAAAATCATTTAATTCATTTGCCATATTAAAATTATTCTCTGCTACCAACGGATGCTTCTTGGACTTATATCCTGTGATAGATTGAACTCCCTGCCAAGCTCTCCTAGCGTCACCTTTAAAAAAGTTTTCTAACTTATGTTTATATGCTGCTTTACACTCATTGATTTAGCTTTTAATCTTTTTCTGCACTGTCTTTTTTCTCTTCTCTTACTTCCTCCTGATTTAAACACTCTCCTTTTTCTCATTAAGGAGTTGCTTTAACTCTGGGGTAACCCAGGGCTTATTATTAGGATACATCTTAATAGTCTTTCGGGGGATGATTACGTCCTCACAGAATTGTACATACCCCGATATAGCAAACAACTGCTTCATTGACTTGTCAGTCCCATCGGTCACTACATTCCAATCTGTGCTCTCCAGGCAATCCTGAAGTGCCTCAGTCGCCAACAGCAGTCCAGCATTTAACCTCCACCTTTTTTGATTTTTTCACCGCCGTAGGCGGGACACATATTTTGGCATCAGTTTAATCATATTATGGTCCGAATTCCCTAAACCGGGCAGGGCCTTAGAATAAAACGCATCCTCGATATTTCCCATAACAATGATCAAGGCAAGCTTTATTGCGTGTTGAACAGGTAACATATTGTTGGTACGTAGGTAAATGTTCCTTTAAACTGCATAAATTAAAGTCACCCAACAAAAAATTAGCTGCATCGGGGGCCTCTTCCTCCGTTTTAGTTACAAGTTCATGAATCGTAGTGGCAGCGGCCAATGTGTCGGCGGAAGGCGCAATATACACAACAAACAGTCTGATTTGGTGTATTTCTCTAGGCAAATAATGAGGCCTTAAGGAAAGCGCTAAAAGTTCAATGTCCTTCGTACAGATCTGATGCTTCATCGTAATATGACCAGGGTTACAATATGTATTGTTAACAAACACGCACACCACCTCCACCTTTCCTTTTCCCGGAGTTCTGATTACGGTCCATCCTCACCAGCGTGTAGCCCTCTAGTTCGAGCCGATGAGTCGGAGTCTGTCTCAGTGAGCCAGCTTTCTGTCAGGCAGATAAGGCAGGATTGCCGGTATTCGGTGAGATACTGAGTGCAGGCCCGCAACTCATCTGCCTTATTCCTTAGGCTTTGGACATTGCCGAACATGACAGTTGGAAGTGATTGTCTGTAGGGCTGTCTTTTCACTCGTTCCCGGATTCCTCCTTTCCTGCCACGTTTCCTTGCTTTGGCGTTCTTGCTACCCCTGACACATTCCGGTGGTAACAACGATGTGTCATAGGGGATGAAATCGCATTGCAGGGGATTTAAAATTTAGCAGAAAGTCCCGTGTGTAGGTGATTCGCGCTCCCTGGTCACTATGCATGCATTGATTGTAACCGGCAGCATAAGTGATCAAAATCACCAGCAAGATAACTGAGTTCGTCTTCATTCTGAGCCCTGAACATTCATCTAATAAAAAAAAAAAAGAAAAAGACTTACTTTAACCGTCAATATTGATGGATTGTAAAACAATTAATAAAAACAAACAAACACAGCTAAGGACGCGCAAAGAGACCGTGTCGCCGCTCGCGCATGCGCCACACCAATTCAGATCGGGACTCCGAAGCGCGATTCGCGAATCATTTGATCGGGGCTTCGGAGCGAGTTCGCTAAACATTTGATTCAGATCGGGACTCCGAAGCGCGATTCGCGAATCATTTGATCGGGGCTTCGGAGCGAGTTCGCTAAACATTTGATTCAGATCGGGACTCCGAAGCGCGATTCGCGAATCATTTGATCGGGGCTTCGGAGCGAGTTCGCTAAACATTTGATTCAGATCGGGACTCCGAAGCGCGATTCGCGAATCATTTGATCGGGACTTCGGAGCGAGTTCGCTAACATTTGTTCAGATCGGGACTCCGAATCGCGTTTCGCGAATCATTTGAGATCAGGTCTTTCGAGCGGATTTGCAAAGCATTTGATTCTAGATCAAGTTTTAATAAAGAGAAAAGAGGTTTAGAGACAAATTTTTGTTAATAGTCAGCTAGTAATCCCACAGTCCATAGCATCAGTAACTGTATAATTTAGTAAGGGAAAATTAAAACAAAATAGGATTAGTTTCAATTTTTATTTTATTTATGTAGCAAATGGTCATCTTAACCTATGTGCAGTGTTCAGGGTATTTCAGGACCCTAAATTAAATTCTAATTCATCTAAATGACATGACACTTAATGACTTTACCAAAACAGAAATTGGGATGTCTGATTGTATATTAGTGTAATAAAATCACTCAGAATGTTCATATAGTGCTTTTGTTTAAAATTGTAATATAAATGTTTTCCAGTAAATGGCAGAAATCTACTATTTAAGTATGACCATGTATGAAAGCAAGAAATGTAGATATACTTTAAACTTAACTACATATTTATTTTGAATAAGCATTTCATGTAAACATGTAATACTTTTTTTTTCAAAAATGTAACATTTCAACAAATTCCATATCAACTGTATAGTAAAAACATTAAAGGAAGTGACGTTATAATTCATGATTTTCTAGATATTGGTGTTTTTAATTTCACCTCTTAAAGCACTTTCTTTTATCAATGCAAATATCAGTATTCAACATTTTGGGATTAAAACATCAAAACATTATGCATTTGTAATTGCAGGTTAAATGCATTTTGTGAAAAGTACAAGAGGTGACTTCCATGTGGAGAGGGTATGGAGAGATGATGAGCTGATCACAGAGATCACGGCTAAAGTTGATGAATTCTACTTTGGCATATACATAAATTTTTTGCTAGGAAGAAAATAGGCATGAAAAATTTACCAACAAATGATGTTCCTGTTCTATAGTGAATGTAGTTCTATAGTGTTCTATTACAAGAGAAAACATTCACCCCAATAAGTCATGCTTCAATTAATTATATTTTATTGTTATTCATGTTATATTGTTGGAACATACCTACCCCAAACTGGAAAGATATGTCAGGAGGGTTTGGTGATTTCTGATGTGTTCAGAATCTGAAACGATATTGCAGATCATAAGTAAAAGTAAAGAGTTTGATTTTTATAAAATATTTCTGACTTAAATTTCCCCCCTAAAATCTACGCATTCAATTCAGCAAAAAAAAAACAAAAAAAACAAAAGCACACTGAGAAGTATGTGAAAGATTATATGTATAATGTTCATTAAAACCCTGGCTGAGAAAGTAACAAAAGCTTAAACTTACTAGAAGATAGCAACATTTGCTGATCACAAAGCAGACAAGTTACTAGCAGGTGAAGAGAAGCATGGTGTCACTAGCAGGTGTGTAGATGATGCTGATGTCACCAGCAGGTGTGTAGATGATGCTGATGTCACTAGCAGGTGTGTAGATGATGCTGATGTCACTAGCAGGTGTGTAGATGATGCTGATGTCACTAGCAGGTGTGTAGATGATGCTGATGTCACCAGCAGGTGAGGAGATGATGCTGATGTCAGTAGCAGGTGAGGAGATGATGCTGATGTCACCAGCAGGTGAGGAGATGATGCTGATGTCACCAGCAGGTGTGTGGATGATGCTGATGTCACTAGCAGGTGTGTAAATGATGCTGATGTCACTAGCAGGTGTTTTTTTCCAGCTCCTTTATTTTCCCCAATTTCCAGTTTACTCTTCTTTGGGCTTGTCTACTTTCCATGGTGGAGTATCAGTAAGTGGTATACTGGGACAGAAGATCTTATTGTCCATGCAACATTCCTTCGCCCATACTCTGCTCTTCCATCCAAAACTGTGTCCTCCATCATATGAGTATTCCCAGTACTCCTCCAATACTTTGGGAGTAAGGTGATTATTTGCTGATTGCGGAAAGTTTACCCAGTATGTAATTGCCAGTTTTCCCTTCTAATATCTAGAGGCATCTCTCCCATTTCTACTCCAATTGCATCTCCAGGGGATGTTTTAACTGCTCCACAACATATTCTTAGTGCTTTGGATTGAATTATATCTCATTTTTTCAGTAAAGACTTGGATGCCGAACCATATACAATACATCCATAATCAAAGCAAGAACGAATCAGTGCTTGATACATGCACAGCAATGCACTACGACTAGCTCCCCAATTGTGACTAGCAACCGCACGCATGCAATTTAAGATCTTTTTACACTTGGACTCAATTTTACTGATATGACATTTCCATGTTAATTTTCCATCAAACCATAATCCAAGATATTTAAAAACAGGTACTCGTTCCAATATTTGATCATACAACTTCAGTTCTAAATGTTCATTCCTCTTGTTTTTTGTGAATAACATATATTGTGTTTTTGAGACTGAAAACTTTAGACCCCAATCCAATGACCTTTCTTCTACTTCTTTAATTGACTCCTGAATGCCTTTAACCACATTTGTAATATTACGGCCTCTCTTCCATAATGCTCCGTCATCTGCATAAAGAGCCAATCCTATTCCTGCTTTATTAACTTTATCAAAAACATCATTGATCATTAAATTAAACAATAATGGGCTAATTGCACTACCCTGTGGAGTTCTATTTAGAATGTTATAAGGAGCTGATCATTCTTCCCCAATTTTCACCTGAAAAGTGCGTTCAAATAAAAAATCTAAAACCCACTTGTAAAGTTTGCCACCTATTCCAATTTTATTTTTCCATTACTTTACATAGTGTAGAGGTAAGAGCGATGGGTCTAGAACTACTGGATTTGGTTACATCTTTACCAGGCTTAGCTAGAGGGAGCACAATTGCCGTTTTCCATTGTTTAGGAAGGATACCCTCATTCCATATATAACTATATAAATCCAATAATGCTTCTAACGCTTTTGGTGATCATTTCTTTAAGATTCTATAACTTATCATATCTCTTCCTGGTGTGGTACTCTTTGAGTTATTGATTGCTGTTTTTAATTCAAAATAACTAAACTCATCATCCAAAAAATTATTAAAATCTTGCTTTTTCTTGCAAGAATCTCCAGAGATATTGTTAATTTGTTGTCGTCTTGTTAAAAATGTATCATCTAAATGTTCAATGAGCTTTAGCAAATGTTTGAGCCGACATAATAGCCTTCTCTTTATCTGTGATAGCTACCTTCCCATTTTCCTCCATTACAGGTATTTTCTTAAAGCTGTCAATTCCATTCATCTTTTTAATCATACGCCAGACTGCATTTATTTCGGTTTCCCTCCCTATTGTATCACTAACATTTTGCCATGCTGTCCTTTTTGTACTTTGAACTTTATTCCTTTCTCTGATTGCTGCCGAGCACTCCTCTGACCCCCATGGTTCATTCTTTCTTGTACTTAAACCACTTGATAGTGGGATAGACTGAGAGGCTGCAAAATAAATGCCATTCACTACTTTATTATATCTGTCATCAACACTACCCTCAGATTTTTACCTGACAGATTTTTGAATTGTTCTTCACATAACATTTGAAGTTTTCCCCAATCTGCTTTCTTATATATCCATCTTACACCATAATTACATTTTTGTAGTTGAATCTTATTTTGAAATACACATGTCACTGAAAATGATCACTTCCTATATGATCCTTAGATACTGACCACATACATTTACCAGCTAATGATGCTGAAACTATTGTGACATCCAAACATGACATTCCACCTCTTGCTATATCTATTCTTGTTGGATTACCATCATTTAAACATACTAAAGAGTTATCTTCAATGAACTCTTCTATTATTTATCCATTTTTATATGTGCTCTCTTAGTGTGCTGTACTCAACTGCTGCAGTAAAGACGCGTCCGCGTCCGAGCATCCGACACGGTCTGCTCAAGATCCGCTGTTTGACGGTGCTGCCCGGAGGCGGAGCTGATCCTCACGCGGGTTTGGCGAATTGAAGGCGGATCCGCCTAGGAGTCACCTGCTGATGTGCAAAACATTTGATTCAGATCGGGACTCCGAAGCGCGATTCGCGAATCATTTGATCGGGGCTTCGGAGCGAGTTCGCTAAACATTTGATTCAGATCGGGACTCCGAAGCGCGATTCGCGAATCATTTGATCGGGGCTTCGGAGCGAGTTCGCTAAACATTTGATTCAGATCGGGACTCCGAAGCGCGATTCGCTAATCATTTGATCGGGGCTTCGGAGCGCGTTCGCTAAAGATTTGATTCAGATCGGGACTCCGAAGCGTGATTCGCGAATCATTTGATCGGGGCTTCGGAGCGAGTTCGAAAAACATTTGATTCAGATCGGGACTCCGAATCGCGATTCGCGAATCATTTGATCGGGGCTTCGGAGCGCGTTCGCTCAACATTTGATTCAGATCGGGACTCCGAAGCGCGATTCGCGAATCATTTGATCGGGGCTTCGGAGCGAGTTCGCTAAACATTTGATTCAGATCGGGACTCCGAATCGCGTTTCGCGAATCATTTGAGATCAGGTCTTTCGAGCGGATTTGCAAAGCATTTGATTCTAGATCAAGTTTTAATAAAGAGAAAAGAGGTTTAGAGACAAATTTTTGTTAATAGTCAGCTAGTAATCCCACAGTCCATAGCATCAGTAACTGTATAATTTAGTAAGGGAAAATTAAAACAAAATAGGACGAGTTTAAATTTTTATTTTATTTATGTAGCAAAGGTCATCTTAACCTCTGTGCAGTGTTCAGGGTATTTCAGGACCCTAAATTAAATTCTAATTCATCTAAATGACATGACACTTAATGACTTTACCAAAACAGAAATTGGGATGTCTGATTGTATATTAGTGTAATAAAATCACTCAGAATATTCATATAGTGCTTTTGTTTAAAATTGTAATTTAAATGTTTTCCAGTAAATGGCAGAAATCTACTATTTAAGTATGACCATGTATGAAAGCAAGAAATGTAGATATACTTTAAACTTAACTACATATTTATTTTGTATAAGCATTTCATGTAAACATGTAATACTTTTTTTTCAAAAATGTAACATTTCAACAAATTCCATATCAACTGTATAGTAAAAACATTAAAGGAAGTGACATTATAATTCATGATTTTCTAGATATTGGTGTTTTTAATTTCACCTCTTAAAGCACTTTCTTTTATCAATGCAAATATCAGTATTCAACATTTTGGGATTAAAACATCAAAACATTATGCATTTGTAATTGCAGGTTAAATGCATTTATATCTTGCATTAAACAGTGTGTGTAAACATCTGTCGGGGTCTCTAGAGAGCGATGTGTAGAGGATTAAAACTTGAGCCAGAGGTTCTTCACCACTATGAGGAGACCTTTGACCTTAACGTTCTTCCGTCTGGTCTCATCATCCACCCTGATGCTCCACATCTTGGTGCAGATGGCAAAGTGTTGGACCCAAATGAAGAACCTCTCTGTGTCCTGGTAGAGGTTAAGTGCCCTGATGTGAAAGAAATCGGAGAGGCATCCCACGTTGAGTTTATTGGGGACCATGCAAAACTGAGAAAGAAACACACAATTGGCATTCCACGGTCAGCTGATGGTTACTGGCTTAGTTAACCTGGTGTGATCTTGTGACAAGTACAAGAGGTGACTTCCATGTGGAGAGGGTATGGAGAGATGATGAGCTGATCACAGAGATCACGGCTAAAGTTGATGAATTCTACTTTGGCATATACATACATTTTTTGCTAGGAAGAAAATAGGCATGAAAAATTTACCAACAAATGATGTTCCTGTTCTATAATGAATGTAGTTCTATAGTGTTCTATTACAAGAGAAAACATTCACCCCAATAAGTCATGCTTCAATTAATTATATTTTATTGTTATTCATGTTATATTGTTGGAACATACCTACCCCAAACTGGAAAGATATGTCAGGAGGGTTTGGTGATTTCTGATGTGTTCAGAATCTGAAACGATATTGCAGATCATAAGTAAAAGTAAAGAGTTTGATTTTTATAAAAAATTTCTGACTTAAATTTCCCCCCTAAAATCTACGCATTCAATTCAGCAAAAAAACAAAACAAAAGCACACTGAGAAGTATGTGAAAGATTATATGTATAATGTTCATTAAAACCCTTGCTGAGAAAGTAACAAAAGCTTAAACTTACTAGAAGATAGCAAAATTTGCTGATCACAAAGCAGACAAGTTACTAGCAGGTGAAGAGAAGCATGGTGTCACTAGCAGGTGTGTAGATGATGCTGATGTCACCAGCAGGTGTGTGGATGATGCTGATGTCACTAGCAGGTGTGTGGATGATGCTGATGTCAGTAGCAGGTGTGTGGATGATGCTGATGTCACCAGCAGGTGTGTAGATGATGCTGATGTCACCAGCAGGTGTGTAGATGATGCTGATGTCACTAGCAGGTGTGTAGATGATGCTGATGTCACCAGCAGGTGTGTGGATGATGCTGATGTCACTAGCAGGTGTGTGGATGATGCTGATGTCACCAGCAGGTGTGTGGATGATGCTGATGTCACTAGCAGGTGAGGAGATGATGCTGATGTCACCAGCAGGTGTGTAGATGATGCTGATGTCAGTAGCAGGTGTGTAGATGATGCTGATGTCAGTAGCAGGTGTGTAGATGATGCTGATGTCACTAGCAGGTGTGTAGATGATGCTGATGTCAGTAGCAGGTGTGTAGATGATGCTGATGTCACTAGCAGGTGAGTAGATGATGCTGATGTCAGTAGCAGGTGAGGAGATGATGCTGATGTCACCAGCAGGTGTGTAGATGATGCTGATGTCACTAGCAGGTGTGTAGATGATGCTGATGTCACTAGCAGGTGTGTAGATGATGCTGATGTCAGTAGCAGGTGTGTAGATGATGCTGATGTCAGTAGCAGGTGAGGAGATGATGCTGATGTCACCAGCAGGTGAGGAGATGATGCTGATGTCACCAGCAGGTGTGTAGATGATGCTGATGTCACTAGCAGGTGTTTTTCCAGCTCCTTTATTTTCCCCAATTTCCAGTTTACTCTTCTTTGTGCTTGTCTATAAACTCAAATCTACAAGCGGTTCAGGGACTTTCCATGGTGGAGTATCAGTAAGTGGTATACTGGGACAGAAGATCTTATTGTCCATGCAACATTCCTTCGCCCATACTCTGCTCTTCCATCCAAAACTGTGTCCTCCATCATATGAGTATTCCCAGTACTCCTCCAATACTTTGGGAGTAAGGTGATTATTTGCTGATTGCGGAAAGTTTACCCAGTATGTAATTGCCAGTTTTCTCTTCTAATATCTAGAGGCATCTCTCCCATTTCTACTCCAATTGCATCTCCAGGGGATGTTTTAACTGCTCCACAACATCTTAGTGCTTTGGATTGAATTATATCTCATTTTTTCAGTAAAGACTTGGATGCCGAACCATATACAATACATCCATAATCAAAGCAAGAACGAATCAGTTCTTGATACATGCACAGCAATGCACTACGACTAGCTCCCCAATTGTGACTAGCAACCGCACGCATGCAATTTAAGATCTTTTTACACTTGGACTCAGTTTTACTGATATGACATTTCCATGTTAATTTTCCATCAAACCATAATCCAAGATATTTAAAAACAGGTACTCTTTCCAATATTTGATCATACAGCTTCAGTTCTAAATGTTCATTCCTCTTGTTTTTTGTGAATAACATATATTGTGTTTTTGAGACTGAAAACTTTAGACCCCAATCCAATGACCATTCTTCTACTTCTTTAATTGACTCCTGAATGCCTTTAACCACATTTGTAATATTACGGCCTCTCTTCCATAATGCTCCGTCATCTGCATAAAGAGCCAGTCCTATTCCTGCTTTATTAACTTTATCAAAAACATCATTGATCATTAAATTAAACAATAATGGGCTAATTGCACTACCCTGTGGAGTTCTATTTAGAATGTTATAAGGAGCTGATAATTCTTCCCCAGTTTTCACCTGAAAAGTGCGTTCAAATAAAAAATCTAAAACCCACTTGTAAAGTTTGCCACCTATTCCAATTTTATTTTTCCATTACTTTACATAGTGTAGAGGTAAGAGCGATGGGTCTAGAACTACTAGATTTGGTTATATCTTTACCAGGCTTAGCTAGAGGGAGCACAATTGCCGTTTTCCATTGTTTAGGAAGGATACCCTCCTTCCGTATATAATTATATAAACCCAATAATGCTTCTAACGCTTTTGGTGATCATTTCTTTAAGATTCTATAACTTATATCTCTTCCTGGTGTGGTACTCTTTCAGTTATTGATTGCTGTTTTTAATTCAAAATAACTAAACTCATCATCCAAAAAATTATTAAAATCTTGCTTTTTCTTGCAAGAATCTCCAGAGATATTGTTAATTTGTTGTCGTCTTGTTAAAAATGTATCATCTAAATGTTCAATGAGCTTTAGCAAATGTTTGAGCCGACATAATAGCCTTCTCTTTATCTGTGATAGCTACCTTCCCATTTTCCTCCATTACAGGTATTTTCTTAAAGCTGTCAATTCCATTCATCTTTTTAATCATACGCCAGACTGCATTTACTTCGGTTTCCCTCCCTATTGTATCACAAAAATGTTTCCATGCTGTCCTTTTTGTACTTTTAATAATCTTTTTAACATAAGCCCTTTTTCTTTGATAATCTATGACTGCTTCTGGGGTGAGGGTTCTTTTTAAGAACTGAAATGCTTTATTCCTTTCTCTGATTGCTGCCGAGCACTCCTCTGACCCCCATGGTACATTCTTTCTTGTACTTAAACCACTTGATAGTGGGATAGACTGAGAGGCTGCAAAATAAATGCCATTCACTACTTTATTATATCTGTCATCAACACTACCCTCTACTGACAGATTTTTGAATTGTTCTTCACATAACATTTGAAGTTTTCCCCAATCTGCTTTCTTATATATCCATCTTACACCATAATTACATTTTTGTAGTTGAATCTTATTTTGAAATACACATGTCACTGAAAATGATCACTTCCTATATGATCCTTAGATACTGACCACATACATTTACCAGCTAATGATGCTGAAACTATTGTGACATCCAAACATGACATTCCACCTCTTGCTATATCTATTCTTGTTGGATTACCATCATTTAAACATACTAAAGAGTTATCTTCAATGAACTCTTCTATTATTTATCCATTTTTATATGTACTCTCTTAGTGTGCTGTACTCAACCGCTGCAGTAAAGACGCGTCCGAGCATCCGACACGGGTCCGCTCAGGATCCGCTGTTTGACGGTGCTAAACATTTGATTCAGATCGGGACTCCGAAGCGCGATTCGCGAATCATTTGATCGGGGCTTCGGAGCGAGTTCGCTAAACATTTGATTCAGATCGGGACTCCGAAGCGCGATTCGCGAATCATTTGATCGGGGCTTCGGAGCGAGTTCGCTAAACATTTGATTCAGATCGGGACTCCGAAGCGCGATTCGCGAATCATTTGATCGGGGCTTCGGAGCGAGTTCGCTAAACATTTGATTCAGATCGGGACTCCGAAGCGCGATTCGCGAATCATTTGATCGGGGCTTCGGAGCGAGTTCGCTAAACATTTGATTCAGATCGGGACTCCGAAGCGCGATTCGCGAATCATTTGATCGGGGCTTCGGAGCGAGTTCGCTAAACATTTGATTCAGATCGGGACTCCGAAGCGCGATTCGCGAATCATTTGATCGGGGCTTCGGAGCGAGTTCGCTAAACATTTGATTCAGATCGGGACTCCGAATCGCGATTCACGAATCATTTGAGATCAGGTCTTTCGAGCGGATTTGCAAAGCATTTGATTCTATCATGTAGGCTAGTACTAGATCAAGTTTTAATAAAGAGAAAAGAGGTTTAGAGACAAATTTTTGTTAATAGTCAGTTAGTAATCCCACAGTCCATAGCACCAGTAACTGTATAATTTAGTAAGGGAAAATTAAAACAAAATAGGATTAGTTTCAATTTTTATTTTATTTATGTAGCAAATGGTCATCTTAACCTATGTGCAGTGTTCAGGGTATTTCAGGACCCTAAATTAAATTCTAATTCATCTAAATGACATGACACTTAATGACTTTACCAAAACAGAAATTGGGATGTCTGATTGTATATTAGTGTAATAAAATCACTCAGAATGTTCATATAGTGCTTTTGTTTAAAATTGTAATTTAAATGTTTTCCAGTAAATGGCAGAAATCTACTATTTAAGTACGGCAAATTTTTTATATGACCATGTATGAAAGCAAGAAATGTAGATATACTTTAAACTTAACTACATATTTATTTTGTATAAGCATTTCATATAAACATGTAATACTTTTTTTTCAAAAATGTAACATTTAAACAAATTCCATATCAACTGTATAGTAAAAACATTAAAGGAAGTGACATTATAATTCATGATTTTCTAGATATTGGTGTTTTTAATTTCACCTCTTAAAGCACTTTCTTTTATCAATGCAAATATCAGTATTCAACATTTTGGGATTAAAACATCAAAACATTATGTATTTGTAATTGCAGGTTAAATGCATTTATAGCTTGCATTAAACAGTGTGTGTAAACATCTGTCGGGGTCTCTAGAGAGCGATGTGTAGAGGATTAAAACTTGAGCCAGAGGTTCTTCACCGCTATGAGGAGACCTTTGACCTTAACGTTCTTCCGTCTGGTCTCATCATCCACCCTGATGCTCCACACCTTGGTGCAGATGGCAAAGTGTTGGACCCAAATGAAGAACCTCCCTGTGGCCTGGTAGAGGTTAAGTGCCCTGATGTGAAAGAAATCGGAGAGGCATCCCACGTTGAGTTTATTGGGGACCATGCAAAACTGAGAAAGAAACACACAATTGGCATTCCACGGTCAGCTGATGGTTACTGGCTTAGTTAACCTGGTGTGATCTTGTGACAAGTACAAGAGGTGACTTCCATGTGGAGAGGGTATGGAGAGATGATGAGCTGATCACAGAGATCACGGCTAAAGTTGATGAATTCTACTTTGGCATATACATTAATTTTTTGCTAGGAAGAAAATAGGCATGAAAAATTTACCAACAAATGATGTTCCTGTTCTATAGTGAATGTAGTTCTATAGTGTTCTATTACAAGAGAAAACATTCACCCCAATAAGTCATGCTTCAATTAATTATATTTTATTGTTATTCATGTTATATTGTTGGAACATACCTACCCCAAACTGGAAAGATATGTCAGGAGGGGTTGGTGATTTCTGATGTGTTCAGAATCTGAAACGATATTGCAGATCATAAGTAAAAGTAAAGAGTTTGATTTTTATAAAAAATTTCTGACTTAAATTTCCCCCCTAAAATCTACGCATTCAATTCAGCAAAAAAAAAAAAAAAGAAAAGAAAAAAGCACACTGAGAAGTATGTGAAAGATTATATGTATAATGTTCATTAAAACCCTTGCTGAGAAAGTAACAAAAGCTTAAACTTACTGGAAGATAGCAAAATTTGCTGATCACAAAGCAGACAAGTTACTAGCAGGTGAAGAGAAGCATGGTGTCACTAGCAGGTGTGTAGATGATGCTGATGTCACCAGCAGGTGTGTGGATGATGCTGATGTCACCAGCAGGTGTGTGGATGATGCTGATGTCACTAGCAGGTGTGTGGATGATGCTGACGTCACTAGCAGGTGTGTGGATGATGCTGATGTCACTAGCAGGTGTGTGGATGATGCTGATGTCACTAGCAGGTGTGTGGATGATGCTGATGTCACTAGCGGGTAAGTAGATGATGCTGATGTCACTAGCAGGTGTGTAGATGATGCTGATGTCACTAGCAGGTGTGTAGATGATGCTGATGTCACTAGCAGGTGTGTAGATGATGCTGATGTCACTAGCAGGTGTGTGGATGATGCTGATGTCACTAGCAGGTGTGTGGATGATGCTGATGTCACTAGCAGGTGTGTAGATGATGCTGACGTCACTAGCAGGTGTGTAGATGATGCTGATGTGTTTTTTCCAGCTCCTTTATTTTCCCCATGCCTCAGTAAGAGCACTTAATTAACATAAAGCAAACAACAATACATGTATTATTTTGTGTCAAACATAAAACTTTAATAAAAACAACTTATTCATTTGGAAAGTTACTATCACATTTATGCAATAATATACCAGTTACTCAGAACATCAATTCAAAGTCAAATAACCTACAAACCATTGTAAAATCATTTGAATTCTGCTTGTACAACAGATGTTTGTTCAACTGCTCTTATTTCCTACATTGTTGTGGATTTTATTGATAACTTTAAATGTCTTTGTTAATTCTGTGTGACTTAAGCCAGAAAGAGAGCAGTATAAAAGGGTGATGGCAAAAGTATAAAAACACCGCTTCACTAACCTGCTCGACTGTTAGCATAACTGCTACCATGTGCTACATTAAATGTATAACGTTACATCTAACAATACAAATAAAACATACTATATTTGATTAATGTCTATAGTTGCCGATAAGCTTTTAATATAAGTTATTGTTTTAGTTAACACATTACACTCACCTGGGACTGGACAGCTGTTGTAATCGTGCTCCTGCTCAATCTCGACATTTACTGCTCTGCACCACAAACATCCCGTTTTGACGCGTGATTTAACGTCTCCGCAACTTTTCCACACAAACCTGGAAGGCACAGCCCACGGTGCGAGATCGACCGTACTCCGGTTGGACACGGACCTCATCCTCTGTGAAGTGATCGCACACACTAAATACCTTTCCTCACATGAATTGTCGCCTCCTCCTCTCGCCGTATAGCACAATTTCAATGCTTTTTTTATTTTCTTCGGTGGGAAAACTATGAAATGATAAATACGTTTTTTATTTATTTATTTGAATTAGAACACAAAGGCACACTATACACATCTGAATACTTTTGGTCTCCGCCATTTTTCGGCAAGCGAATGAACGCTATAGCGCTTTCACTGGAAAATAACTTGAGATCTGGGCTCAGACCATCAAAACCAAATTTAATTGTTGGTCTGCCAGGGATCTATCCATATATAGCAGAGTTCTGTTAAATAAGGCAGAAGGGATGTCAAGAGCAGCTTATATTTTCTCATCTCTAGATGTTCCAAAATCCACTTGTTCCCAATTAGATAAAATTCTCTTCAAATTTATATGGAAGAATAAGCCTGACAAGGTTAAAAGGTCTGTTCTTTCAAACCTTCTGGCTGAAGGTGGTCTGAATGTACTGACATTTACTTCATTTAACCAAATTATAAAAATCAACTGGATTAAAAGATTCCTCAAGTGTCCAAACAGTGGAATATTATTCCAAACAGCTTATTTGAAACTATTGGTGGTCTTAACTTTCTATTGATATGTCCTTTTTCAGTAGGAAAACTCCCTGTGAAATTAAGCAATTTTCATAAACAAACCTTTTTATGTTGCAATCTAATCTTTAAACACAATTTCTCTCCACTTCATGGAAAAATTATGGTATTGATACATCTCAAGAAGAATTCAAAATGGTGATTGAGTCTATTCCTGTTAGTCTTGTTTCTTTAGCCCAGAGCATAGAGACAGATACTTCTCTATCTGTAACAGTCAGTTCTCCTACTATTTCTGGCATTCCACTCACAGATAAGAGATGTAACAATACTTTTATTAGAAACATACTTGATCCTGTCAGTACTCCTAACACCGATGGACTTTACTGGACAAGAAATTATGGAATATGATCTTCCTGCTAACTCACCAGTATATTATTGTAAATAAAATCAAAGAAGTTTTATTCAAAATTGTTCACAGATATTACCCTTCAAAAGCAAACATCTGTACTTTTTTTCCAACTGTGTGTAACTTTTGTACATTCTGTGAATGTGAAGGAGAAACCATTGAGCATGTTTTTGTTGATTGTCCCACTGTAGCTTCCTTTTGGTCCAATTTACAAAGATTTATTTCCCAAAAGATAAAAAAAAGAATATTTCTCTAAGTAAATTTGAAATACTTCTTATAGTCACTGAGCCAAATTTATCAGCCAATGAAAAATATGTAATTAACTTAATTATTATTTTAGCTAAATTTTATCTGCACAAAATGATTTGGCAAAGAAGCAAACCCTCCTTTTACAATTTCAGAATAACAGACCTTAAAAAATATTGGAACTGCATTGAAAATTAAAAAAGAAGAACAACAAATTAAACAAAACAATCAAATTATTTCATTATTTTAACTTTAATACAGACCCCTAAGTGTTTTTCAATTATGTATCTGTTTTTTTTATTTATTTAATTTTATTTGTTATTTTTTTTCGGATCTTTTCCTGTCTCTTATTTTGTTCACCCTTGTTAAGATGAGTTTTATTAAGCTGTATATTGATTCAATTTTGTTTACGTCATAAAATTGTACTTTGTCAAAATGTTAATAAAAAAAAAAAAAAAAAAAAAAAAAATTGGGATTCAGAGCAAGTTCACAAAACATTTGATTCAGATCGGGACTCCGAAGCGCGTTTCGCGAATCATTTGATCGGGGCTTCGGAGTTCGCCAAACATTTGATTCAGATCAGGTCTTTCGAGCGGATTTGCAAAACATTTGATTCTATCATGTACTTGTCTATATCAACTTTTAATAAAGAGAAAAGAGGTTTAGAGACAGATTTTTGTTAATAGCCTGTTAGTAATCCCACAGTCCATAGCATCAGTAACTGTATAATTTAGTAAAGGAAAATTAAAACAAAATAGGATTAGTTTCAATTTATATTTTATTTTTGTAGAAATGGTCATCTTAACCTCTGTGCAGTGTTCAGGGTATTTCAGGACCCCAAATTAAATTCCAATTCTAATACTGCATCATACAAGTGTTTATTTGAATATTTCGATATTCATGTAAGGAAACGAAGCCATAATTCGATAAGTTTACATTTACATTTATTCATTTAGCAGACGCTTTTATCCAAAGTGACTTACAAATGAAGATAAAAACAACACAAGAGCAACAAAAAGTTTATAAGCGAGAGTTAACAAGATGCATTCAAAATGAAGGCAAAATGAATATTGTCTGATATGTTAAGAAATAATATAAAATAAAAATGCTAAAGAAATTTGCCAAAATATTTGACTCAAAAAGTCCAGATGATTCAATCTGTTCATGACTGTGAGTGTAACAGCAACAGCAGAGATTATTAACCGGAAATGAAAACATTTAAAACTCTGATTCCTCGATTTAAAAAAATAAATACAAATTTTGCAAAACATTAGATTCAGATGATATGTAGAGCTCTCTGTGATTATCAGTGTCAGACTGTGTGTGTGTTTTGTCCGGGGCTCGTGGGACAGGCGCACTACTCTGACTGTGACGTCATCATCCTGGGGAGGGACTTTGAGAGGATTCAGATCATCCCAGGAGCCAAACACGGGAACATCCAGGTGGACACACACACACACACACACACACACACACACACACACACACGGTTCTGGCGTCCAAACAACATCAAGGTCTTTATAAACTGTTACAGCACTTACTCAGAGTGACACATAGCATAGCTTTTAGCCTCATGGTTGCAGTTTGAGGTTTAGGAATTAGTTTTATTAATTTTTTTTAGCCTTTATGTTTATGTCAGTTTTAATAATTTTAGCATTTCAACTTTTTTGTAAGAAGTTACTACTTTAATTTCAGTACTGTTTTCATTTAATTTATAGTGCTTTTTACTTTACAAATCATTGCAAAGCAACTTTACAGAAAATTAAGTTTATACAATATTTAGTAGTAGTTTACACGATTTATCTATATCATTTTACTTTAGCTTTATTTCAATTACAGAAAACTGTTTTTAGCAGTTTCAGTCTAAAATTGGGAATTACTGGTTAGGAATAAAAGTTTAACTGTGTGTGCTTGATTTACATATTTATTTTTTTAAATAAAATGTAAATATAATATATTTTTTGTACGATTTTCTGTCTTCTGCTGAAGGCTAAAAAGATGATGCTTTTTAACACCAAACGGTTGATGGTACCCATTCACTTCCATAGTATTTCTTCCTGTAGCATAGAAGTCAATGGGTGCCGTCAACTGTTCGCTCTCAAAAAAACATCTTCTTTAGTGTTCAGCAGAAAAAAAAACACTTGTTCAAGCTGAGGAAGAGTAAACGATCGCAGGATTTGATTGTTTGATTCCTCTCACACAGACAATAGTTATATGAGTGTTAATCTAAACTGTGTTTGAATATGAAGCACTTTGTGTGTGAAGACATTCGTGAATCAACCAATCAGCTGTCACTCGATTTCAGAGCCGCTAACTAGAATAAGATCACAGCTACTTTTATTTTCATTATAAATATGGCATTGAAAATAAAGGCTTGATGAAATAATACTGTGATAAAGATAAAGCATATTTATACTCATCGAGGCTCCTGCAGACGTATGTTTTAGGAAGATTGTCCAGGGTTTATTTTTTACTCTTTTCTTTTACCTGCCACCGTTCGACTCGGACACAAACACGAGAGATTTTAATCTGATGAAGGTCCCGGTGTTCTTCTTCACCGCAGAGAATGATGCTCTTCCTTTTGTTTTCCAGCTCAAATATCTGAACATCCTTAAATCGAGAAGCATTTACTGAAATATAAATGAGTTCATGCTTAAAACAAGAACAAATATCCATCAGCGGCTCAGAAAAACAATAGTTTTCACCTTTGGCAGATTTTTTTCCCCCCGTTTTAAGAATTTACCAATAAAAATCTAAAAATAAATATATTGAGTAGATAATAAAAATTAATATCTGAGGTCATTATGCATCTCCTGCAGATGTCTTGGTTTGATGATGTTCATATATTAGCACTGGAATACAGAGTGTAATCATTGTTTCTTCCCCAGATTATTGCTGATGTGAGGAAGCAGTGAGGAATCCGCTGTATAGTGATCATGCTCTCTGCCCTTTAACCTCTCAAATCTGAATATATACGCCAATCAATCTAATTTAATATCGAGTATGAAGAGATCTGTAATATACTTGACTGTGTGTAATGAGAAAATAAATGACTTAATGCAACATCCATTATTTCTTTGTTGGGTTTAAAAGTTTATGAATGATTATGTCATCTTTTATTATAAACATGAGTGCAGAATTAGCATCAACATTATTAGAAATGAATCAGAATCAAACGATTAAGCGATTAATGCAGAGATTTTCTTCCTTAGTATTTCTGTCTTGTTTTCTGGTATATATTAATGCTTTCAGACGATTAATGGCTTTATAATATGATCTGGTCATTCTGTCGATTCATTCAGGGCTGCTCTGGGTTTAGTACAAACACAACACTAGTCTAGGGAGGTATAGTCTCGTCTCTGAGAACAGCTTTCCTCAGCTTTCCTTAAGACTGTCCTTGTCCTGTTTGCAAATGACTAAAGGGAAGAAAAAAGAATACATAGAATAAGTTCAAGTGATGATAAACTTAATTGGTAACACTTTTGAATAACGGTCCATTAAGATTAGTTAACTACTTTAGTTAACATGATCTAAGCAAGAACAATCATTCTACAGCATTTATTAATCTTAGTTGATGTTCAGTTCAACATTTACTAATGCATTATTTAAATCAGAAGTTGTGCTAACAATGAAAAACTGTATTTTCATTAACTAACATGAACAAAGATGAATAAATACAGTAATAAATGTATTGTTCATTGTTTGTTCATGTTCGTTAATGAATTAACTAACATTAACTAAAGGACTAGTATTCTAAAGTGTTACCACTTCATCTTTGTAAATAAGTAACGGTAGTGAAATTAGAGAGAGAAGCTTTAGCTCCATCATTAATCTAGAATCTAGACAGTCAAAGTGCTCACTCATTATATTGTACTCATAACACCATTTAGATTATTATATAAACGGCAATAAGTTAAAACGTAATAAGAATTCATTTAAACTTTTAATTCTTATGAAGTCTCAGCTTTCACTGCTAACTACGTTAGCGATATCGCTAGCTATTTATTAATAGTCTGACACTGGTGGTTAATTAAGCTGTCAACATAATGTTAAAAATGACCAAAAAACATCGAGAAAGAACAGCTGAGTCTGACCTGTGAAAGATAACATCCGAGATCTGTTTTTATTATCGTGTGACGGTTTGTAGGTGTCCAATCTGTCGACGAGTCAGGTATGTTTTCTTCTTCTTCTTCTTCTTCTTCTTCTTCTTCTTCTAGGGTTTAATGGCGGATTTGCAGACCAACATAAATGGTGCATTTCCGCCACCTACTGATCTGGAGTGAGGAGTGTACTTGGCTTCGAAGAAAAAAAAAAGTTAAATTCTATTTACTATTCCTGTTTTATTTAGATATTTAAATAATAATTAATGAATTCTTGATTGTCTTGTCCCATTTCCTAGTAATACTTTTATTGAAATTGTATCAACTCCCATCCTTCCTAACTCTTGACTTAACTGTTGTCTTATGTTTTCTTCTGTCCTGATGTGAGAGTTATGAGCGTTGCCCGCTCCAATATGGCGGCGACGTTGACGTTCGGTCGAGCCACAGACAGTAAAAGAAAGCGGCCAATGAGGCGTCTAGGTGTTATATGTCTATGTCTGGCGCCCCCGTGAGGCGCTCAGCTGCGCTGCAGGCGGGAAAAGTGACCAATGAACGGAGACAGGCTCTAAATAAATAAATAAATAACACGTTTTATTATATTGTATTGTTAAAGTCCGTACAATAAAAAAGTACATTTTAAATTAAGTTTACCTCAAGACTACGATCGAAACTTTCAGAAAAATCTAACGTAAAGCTATAATTAAAACTTATAAAATGTAGAAAATGCCATTTTTCACATTATTATTTTGTTTAGATTTTATCATATTTACAATTTTTGCTCCTTAAGAGAAGTCTATTTTCAGATTTAAAAAAAAGGTAAAAACGTAGTGTTAAAAAAAGTAATATGCACAGGAGTGCTTGCAAGCATGCATCTAATTTGCAATATTTTCACCAGATAAATGCCTTTACAGTTAGATTTATTTCTTTACTTTTA
Source organism: Carassius auratus (assembly GCF_003368295.1). NCBI lineage: Eukaryota > Metazoa > Chordata > Actinopteri > Cypriniformes > Cyprinidae > Carassius > Carassius auratus. The sequence goes on from NW_020529034.1 coordinate 26,279, forward strand.
ATTCAAAATGACTTGCAATATATAGATATTGTCAAGTATTCCCAAGGTTTTAATGCAAGAAATCTTACACTAATATGAAATTAATGCAAACTATTTAGCAATTAATTTCATGCATTATTAAAATAAAGTAATCACCTAATTTATTGTCAATGTTTTGTCCTTTTAACCCCTATATACAGTATGTTTTTGCACCTTAGAGAGCTTTTGTGTGTGTTCATGCAAATGCATACTGTAAATGAGTTTCAATTTGAGTGTTTTTATTAATATGGATGTGCTCATCATATATATATATATATATATGTGTGTGTGTGTGTGTGTGTGTGTGTGTGTGGTGTATATTTGCATTAAGATTAATTCATTTAGCAGATACTTTTATCCTTTCTGTGCATTAGAGTAAAGAAACCACACAATTTTACACTAGCATAAAATTAATAAAACCATTTAAATTAAAGTTGCAATTCAATGCAACAGCTATTGACCGCTATTGTCTGTAATTACACATGCTGTATTGAATAGTCCTCATAGCGGTTTCTTTTTATTGATGTAATGTACATGAGTAATAAGGTATATCTGGCTCAAATGTTACACATCTACAAGGTTGTGAAACCCAATGCAACTGATGTGTACAGCTTATAAAGACAAAGACTGCTTTCACAAGACTTCATATACATCAAGACAGCATGCACCAGTGAAAACAAGGAAGAAGAAATACATCCGATTTGTCCTTAAAATGCATTCTGATTGATTTGTGCAGAAGTTACAATTCCATAGCTTTATCACACAGCAGATTCGACATGACAGATGCACACTGCTCAAACAGTTTCACAATAAAAATACAAAAATCACAAATGATTTATATCCTAAAACATTCTCAAAGAAGTGCACAAAAACGATGACTGAACCTGTGTAACATTGAAACCTCAAAACAGTACCATATTCATGCATGCATCCGTTCTGTATTGTCTAAAACCTTCATAAGCATTAATAATAACTCATGCAAGATGGTTCTTGTATAAAACCCCACAGGCATTGCTGTGTTTACCATCAACATCCACATGGACTCTAAAAAATCACAATTTTGCTTCCTTAGAAAGCAGATGCATTGATCGTTTGAACTGAAACAGTCCTTAAAGACCCTCCAGTTTCTGTTTCAGAAGGGGTTGATGGGGAAAAGACCCAGAATGCTTTGGGTGCAGTTTATTATATCCTAAAAGCACAACATAGCACACAATACTGAGCATTATTAATGTTTAATTTAATGCAAGACAGGTGAATAAGGTAAAAAAACCAACAAACCAACTAACAAAAAAAAAGTAATAGATCACCATACTTAGTTTATTAAGGACTGCAAACATGTTTTTCTGAAGTGTTATGTTTAATCATGCAAATGAGGTATTATATGATAGACACAAATCTGCATGCATTTCCAGAAGATTGGATGAAGCCAGGTTTAAAGTTCTCCTTTCATTTAGTTTTTACCGATGAGATTTTGGATGTATCTGTTTTGATTTCTCCATGAATCAGAAAACACCGTCAACAGACAGAATAAATGATGTTTTTTTTCACGAATCAAGTGCTGTATAAAACCAGGTGAAGGATATGAGAACAAGCCCTTTATAAAAACCTTCGATAGGAACACAACAGGCTGCTTAAGTGGAGAAACATCTCGGCTTTAATTGAAATCTCTAGATGTGCACGCTCCGAAAAAAAAGGTACAAAAGTGCACCTGTTCCAGTGACAGAGCTTTTGTACCTTTTCCTCTGAGAGTGTGTAATGAACTAAACACTGTTTTTAATAAATGAGGAGTAGCCCTTCTGTCTGTCTGTGGTAATGTTTTTGGCTGTCAGTTCTGTGTGAGGTATCACAGGAAGGTTCAGAGGCACACGCAGCGCTCCGTCTAACAGTGCGACTCCTTCTCGCTGACAGGGATGTACCCATCTTTGGTGGAGCGCAGAGCGTCCCCGTCGGCTGTGAAGATGGCCTGAAGCTTCTCCTGCTCTCGTCTGGTTTTGGGCAGGTCCTGCGAGGGAGTGATGAGCTTCTGGAAACGCTGAGCAGAGAAAGCAGAGAGCTTTGGAATAGCTTTCAAAGTGTGCATAACCTGATTTTTCTCAATGCATGTCAAAATATGTACAGCATTATACAACCACTGCTCACTATATCACAAAAATGCAATGTGATGCTCTTTTCTGATGTGAATAATGATACTAGATATAATATAATATCTAAAAGAGATTTTAATATTTGATTCATCATTTGATCAGCCGGCTAAAAGTTAAGATATGCTTTCTGAAAACAACAACAACAACAACAAAAAACACAACCTGTATAAGATGGGTTGATTGTTTCAATTAATTTTAAACTATATTATGTTGAATTACATGCAACAATCTGCATGGTTCGGTGGAACTGAAACTGAAATCAAATAATAATTATTAAATAAATTAATACTACTGCTAATAATAATATTATAAAATATTATTAGATATATAAATACACAAGACCAGTCAACAGTTTTTGAATAGTAAGATTTTAATGTTTTTTTTTAATAAGTCACTTTTGTTCACCAAGCCTGCATTTATTTGACCTGAAATGCTGTAAAATTATATATTTTTACTATTTAAAGATCATGTGACACTGAAGACTGCAGTAATGATGCTAGCAGTAAAAATACAGCTGCACATCACAGAAATAAATTACAGTTCAACAGAGATTCACACAGAAAACAGATATTTTAAATAGCAAAATTATTTCACAATTTTCCTGCTTTTGCTGTAATAAATAAATGCAGGCTTGATGAGACACACATGATCCAGGCAGAATGTCTCTCACCTCTCTCAGTGAACCTTTGGCTGTGCTCAGTTTAGAAACGACCCAGAGCGGGATGCAGAGCATGGAGGAGAGCGCCAGGAGCCAGCCCAGAGCGTACCCCCACCACGGGTACACATACTCGTTATTATACTTCAGAGGAGTGTACTTGATCAGCGAGAACGCAAACGTACCCTGTCACCACGAGCAGAGGAGGAAACCATGTTAGAGCAGCTGATCTAAACTACACCTTTCCACAGACGCATCAGCGGAGGTCAGCGTGAAGCGCCAGAACAAATGCAGAGTAAAGAAAGTTACTCCAAGTTTTGAAGGATTTAGAAATCATTTGGAAAATGTATTTCAGTGTTCAAATCAGCCTTAAAACAATCTCAATTATTTGAGTGATTAATAATTAATTTGCATTGTAATTATGGTATTCAATACTTATTGAATATTCATTTATGTGTGTGTGTGTGTGTGTGTGTGTGTGTAAGACAGTGTGTGTGTGTGTGTGTGTGTGTTTGTGTGAGAGTGAGTGTGTGTGTGTGTGTTTGTGTGTGTGTGTGTGTGTGCGCGTGTGTGTGTGTGAGTGTGTGTGTGTGTTTGTGTGTGTGTGTGTGTGTGAGAGAGTGAGTGAGTGAGTGACTGTGTGTGTGTGTGTGTGTGTGCGTGTGTGTGTGTGTGTGTGTGTTTGTGTGAGAGTGAGTGTGTGTGTGTGTGTGTGTGTTTGTGTGTGTGTGTGTGTGTGTGAGTGTGTGTGTGTGTTTGTGTGTGTGTGTGTGTGTGAGAGAGTGAGTGAGTGAGTGACTGTGTGTGTGTGTGTGTGTGTTTGTGAGTGTGTGTGAGTGTGTGTGTGTGTGTGTGTGTGTGTGTGTGTTTGTGTGTGTGTGTGAGTGTGTGTGTGTGTGTGTGTGTGTGTGTGTGTGTGTGTTTGGGAATGTTATTTATAGGTTACAAAAAAATTAATAAATTTCTAAAAGTAAATAAAGTAAAGAAGATAAATGACTCACAAAACACGTGGCTGGGGTGAAAAAGAGCCAGCAGTATTTAATATACGGCCCGGGACGGTAACCAATCATGTCCTCGATATTGTCATAGAACCGATTAGCACCTGAGAAACAGCAATGAAAAGCAAGGAAATTACAAAAAAAAGATAATTGCATTTGCATATTTTATCATGCATGTAATTTAATTTTAATAGTATATCCTCACCGTATATCCAAGCGATGCACACCGTCTCAAAAATAGCAACGAACAGCAAACACATCCCACTGGCAGCGTAGTAATCAAACAGCTGGAAGACATACATTCCACCCTGACACACACACACACACACACACACACACAGGTCATTCATAAATCTGCCAGCTATATGAATCAGATTTCTGGATCAGAGTCAGATGAGACGCTGCAGTACCTCTGTGAGCATGATGAGACCCACGAGGAAGGACACGACGGCCACGACGAGGATCAGCAGCTCTCTGCGGTTCTTCCGACGAAAGAAAGTGGGGTACATGTCCACCGTAGCTGTGACCAGACTCTCCACACACACGAACTACAGCAGATCAGCAGAACCACCGCTAGACTCTGATTCTACTGCATTACTCATTTCTGCTAGCTCAGCTTGGGCTTAATGTTACACGAGATGCAAACATTGTCAAGCCATGATTCAGGATTAGGCACAAAATAAAATGTAGAAATGTATCAAATCTGTTTCATTTTGTCCAAATTTTTTTTTTTTTTTTTTTTTTTTGCATTTTAATTGTTCGGCATTTGTTTTAATGATTTAATATATATTTATTTTAACAATAACAAATGTCTAATTTCAATCAATTTTAATAAAACAATTTATTAAAAGTTTAGCATAAATTATATTTTTAGAGCCTTATTAAATCTGACCCTTCTTCGTTCTCTTTTAATGGTTTAATCAAATTTTAGTAATAAAAAAGCACGTCTAATCAATTGAATACTTTAATCATTTAATAACATTTCTTTCAGAAATTCTCTTTTATCTGTTAACATTTTTCTAGATTTGTGATTGAACAAAAATATATTATCAAATAAATTAATAAATTATATGTGTAACGAAGTGAAGGCATAAAACAATAACAATGTAATTAATATTTAAAATTAAATATATATATATATATATATATTTATTTATCTATTTATTTATTTATCTTTGATACATTTATTTTATAGTGCTGCAAAACAAAGGTTTACTTGAAATTAAAATAAATGTGATGTTGCTCAACAGTTCTGTAGTATTAATATTAGTGCTATTTATTTTTTTGATTTTTTATGACTACATTCTTCGATTCCATCTGTATTTTCTACATCACTGAATGCATGTGAAGACACAAACCTGACTGTCCAAGCCCAGCAGAACAATCATGATGAAGAAGAAACAGGCCCACAGCGGAGAGACGGGCATCATGGACACTGCTCGCGGATACGCAATGAACGCCAAACCAGGACCTGAAAGAGACCATGCAGAAAAACAATACAGAAACTAGAAAATGTGTGACAGAATTTATTACAGATTCTCTTTAAGATGTTTTTTGTTTGGTTGAAGGTAAATATTCATCATATGGAGCACAAAAAAGAAAAATGAACCCATTGACATTTCGAGAAAAAAACTGATTAAACAGACCTTGACTTATGAAAAGGAAAAAAAATTACAAACAAACTTGACCTCAGACAAATGTGTGCACTGGGACAGAGATGACAGTGTGTTTGTGAGCTAAAGGTCAATTATCTAAAAATAACCGACTGGAAAAGTTGGTGGTTTACTTAAAAAAAAAAAATGGAGTCGAAAAAATTTATGTAAATTTCACAGACAGTTATAAATAAAGAGCAAGTAACACATTAAATTATATTAAACATAAAATTTTGAAGCAGAAACACTAAAATAATATTTTCTTTTAAAATGCATTAAAATTATATTTTTTACACACATTTAATATAAATGTAATATTCTATAAATATAAAATATAATTTAATTTAATTTATAATTTAAAATGATTATAAATATCATTTAAAATTTTATAAAATTATCCACTTAATTAATTCATTTTATTAAAATATAATATAAATAACACACACACACACACACATACTCTAATAATTTAAAATTTATATATATATATATAGTGAACTTGAGTGGAATTGGTTTTAATGTGTTAAATACAAATTACAAATTACTTTTTGTGATTAACATACTTACATTATTTACAAAAACATATACAATAACTCAATTTATTTTTTATATATTTCGGTTAATTCTGTGATTGGTAAGCTGCTCTCACCAGACTCGGCCACTTCTGAGATCGGGACGTTCTGTTCGTAAGACATGAAGCCGAGAATCGAGAAGATGGCAAAACCTGCGACAAAACTGGTTCCACTGTTTAAGAAACACAGGGCCAGAGAATCCCTAAAAACAGACGGACATGGAGACAAAGCTTATGTTATGAACAAGTGCCTGCAAAGATTTAAGCAATTTAAAGTGACTGGATTACAAAGGGTTAAAACCATGTTTCTCAAGTTTAGGACTTTATGTAAATGAGAATCTCGCTGTTTAGTCTAATATAAAACATTGGCACGTGGCAGAATGATACTCAACAAACAATGAGAAAAACTGATGTGGGACTGATTATAATATTATAAAATGTTACATGTTAAAATTATTTAGAATTTTTTTTTTTTTTTTTTTTTTTTTTTACAAAAATGCATAGATTGACTTCAGGAGGCCTTTATTAATCCTCCACACATTTATGATGGATGGACGCGCTTTATTGGCGTCCTTTTGGACCGTTGAAAAATAACCCATTCACTGCCATTATAAAGCTTGAAGAGCCAGGACATGTTTTAATATGACTCTGATTGGATTCGTCTGAAAGATGAAAGTCATATGCACCAAGAATGGCTTGAGGGTGACTAAATCAGGGGTTGATTTTCATTTTTGGGTGAACTATACCTTTAAGGACAACTATTGGATTGCATTCTGAAAAGACTTAAAAAACAGTTTTAAATCGACTTGTTATTGTAGTAAATAAGATCAATAAGTGATAATAAACAATCTCTATTTCCCAGTTATAATGCATTGATTTTTTCCAAATATTTATTCCTTAAAGGACTAAAAGATTCATAATTGAGCCAGTAAGGAACCAGAATCCTGAATGATTCCCAATCAAACATACATAAAGAATTCCTCAAGAGAAAAGTCAGAAAGTGAGTGACGTGTGGCCAAGTATGGTAACACACACTCTGAATTTGTGCTCTGCATTTATTTAATCCAAGTGAACACACACACACACACACACACACACACCTGTAGCAGTTGTTGTTGTATTTATTGTAGCTTCCGAGTGCAGTGAGGCAACCTAAACAGATGGCATACGAGAAGAAGATCTGCGTGCCTGCGTCCATCCACACCTGAAACCAGAAAAATACCATCACAGCTCTAAAATACTGATTGTTTACTATGGTTTCATTTTCATTTGTTTTATTAGCTGACTATTTATGATTATTTAACCTCCATGACACCAAAGATCACAAACACAACGTAGGCTACAGCAGAGCATGTCCAAAGTTGAGTGACTTGAGTTACCTGTGATGTATTTAGCAGCTTTAACAAACTCATTTGGCTTCAGGTAATAAGCCTGAATGGACAAGATGAAAGACTAGAGCTGTCGTAGGATTCCTAGAGCTTGTGTAACCTCTTGTTTAATAGCCTTAAATGCCTGAAACAGGTTTAGACATGATCTGTGAAAAACAGTGGTTTTCCTATTAGCCTGTCAATCAAACGCTCATGTTCTGTTATGGGCGATGTGGATGTAGCTTTTATGACACATAAACTGCTAAAGCGGGACACACCTGTAAAAGACCTCTGTCTTATAAAAAGAGTGAGGCTTGGGTTTTTCACCGTTTTGTCATCTAGAAAGTGTAAATCCTGTGTTCTATCACTTCATTTCTGTAGCCAGGACTACACCATGAAGAAACTGTGTTTTTCCACTGGGATATTTCCTCACACTTCCCTGAAAACCTCACATTTATCACCTGAGGTCCAGAACTGTGCTGATGTCCCAGCAAGACATAAGAATTTGGATGCTTACATTATTCACACCTTAGTTGACAGATTTGACTAACTTTGCCCGACAATTTACTTTTCCTGCTGAGGTGTTCTTGAATTTTGGCTTCATTTTTACATACCAAAGACCAAAATATGTCAAAATCAACCCTTGCAGAATTAAAATGAGTTGTGAATGTCGATTCATGTTGATTTAAAAAAAAATCGGACCCATGATGCTCACGTTTTTGAAGCATTCGATTATTGATTTCACAAACTTCACATAGCTGTTCACATAAACCCACAATATTTGGTTAAACTGGCCTCATTTTGTACTTCTGAGATGAACTGACATCAACAACATCAATTGTTATCTCTCAAATCCAACCAAAATGCTCATACTGACCAAAAGGAGATTTATTTGAGGTTGAAGTCATTAAAAAACTGTAATAAAAGCTCACGGTTTCATTCAGTTTCTCATCCGTATACATTTAAGACCAGAAGATGCCAAAACAAGAGCCATTACTTTACAAATCCAACATTTACAGAATTGAAATGGGTTATGCATGTCAATTCATGTTGGTATTTATAGAAACTGATGACTGATTTTCAAGTTTCTGAAGCATTAGATCACTAATCTGATCAACCGTTTACCTTGTGAGCTGAAGGTTTAGTGAAATCTGGCTTTGCTTTTATCTAAGATCAAGAGATGTCAAAACAGCAATCATTATCGTTAAAATCCAAACAAAAAATCCTTACTTTGTCTACTTGTTCATGTAAACCTATTAGAATTTATACTTCAGAGAGTGAAAGTCAACAAAACCAATGCTATCTCCTAAATCAAATCAAATCAAAAATGACAAACTTTCTATAGATTCTTAGCTGAACCCAATAGATTTAGTTGAACAGGCCTCATTTGATTTAGTCTGAGATAAAATAACATCAACACAAGCAATGCAATCTCTCAAATCCATCCAAGAACCACAAACTTCATCTAACTGTTTGCCTAAATCCATAAGGTTTTATTGAATTGGCCTTATTTTTACACTTCTGAGATGAAATGAGATCAACACAACCAATACTGTCTTTTAAATCCAACCAAAAGTGGCAAATATTTGACTAGCTATTCATCTACACCCATAAGTTTTTTCTGACCTCACTTTAATACTTCTGAGATAAAACTATGTCAACACAAACAATGCTATCTCTCAAATCCAACCAGAAATGCTTCTTCCAGTTGACAGAGTTTTATCAGAAGAGGTTTTAAGCTGTTCTGTCTGATGTTAAGGAATGCTGGGATGGATCTCGGTGACCGTGCTGTGGTCTGTTCTCAGATATCACAGGGGTTTGTGTGGTCTTCCCGTGACACTGATGTAAAAGTCGGAACAGATGTCAAACGCACAGATGGACACAATCAGAGAAGTACAGAAAACAAAGTTTCCTTGCTGGACATCCTGCTCCGGACCACGACTAAAGCATCTGGATAGACAAATCACAGGCTCTTTCGACTTGAGATATGGCGTGAAAACTATTTACTTGCAAAAGAGCAAAATCTCATCACGTTATATTTTATATAACTTTAATCTTGTATATCAGAGTGCTGTCTTTGTGCTTTTGATTGAATTCGCCTAACAACTTTTATGATGGCTGTTGCTGTTGGTTTATTAAATATTTTATTCAATAAATAATATTTTATATAAATAATAATAGTATTTATTATTAAGAAACAGTCGGTGTGTGTGTTTGTGATGGTAATTTTAGTTACATTGTTCCGCATTTAGATGGTGACAAGCCTGGTTTTCTGAGTACATCCGCATTGAAGTATTTTATATTGAAATACACTGAAACAGATTTGTAAACAAGGAAGTTATTTTTACTTTCAACAATAGCTTGTAAGACTCAGTTAACAAATGAAGCGAGAAGCGCTGTCCTCAGAAATCACACTTAACAGATGAAAGGATAGTTTGACAAAGATATCGCTTTCCTCAGCTGACATTCATACTCGTGTTTTATTGTGAATATGAGATTGAGCTGAAGAATGAATGCTGTATCAGATGCAGGTAATCACACTCGCTCAGTCCATCTCTCTCTCACCATACTCTATAATAGAGTGAGATTTTAATGAAGCAACTCAACCTTCCTTCATTACTAATGTTCTAAAGTGACGTTTTTGAATTAGTAACTGTTCTTGAGCTCAGCTCAAATTGACAAAATGAGATGTTTCCGTCGTTGTTTCTTATTCATTTACACATTTGTGCCGTCTAACTGTTGTATGAACTCAACATCACACTCGTAGCCGTGCAATATGACTGTATATCAGCACAAATATGATTACCTACGGCCGAACCACAGCCGTGCCAATATTCAGCTTAAAAGCTAATTACGATACCTGCGGGTCTGCTAATCGCCCCAGGTCGGGATAAAGGTAGTACTTGATCCCACGGGATGCTCCTGGCAGGGTTACCCCTCGGATCAGTAAAATCAGCAGCATAACATATGGGAAGGTCGCAGTGAAGTACACCACCTGTTGCATGACAGGAAAACAGCGTGAGGCTAAATGCTAACACGTGTTATTTACGATATTCATTTTTCATGATATTTATCATGATGCAATTTAATAAAAGCAAATAAGATTTACACAAAAAAATTATATTTAGAAATACTTTTAATATTTATTTTAAAATAACAAGATGAACACAAAATGTACACAATAATTATTAAAAAAGTGGACTAAAATATATTAAATATAAAATACAACAAATATTTAAACATTTTCAAAATGTAAATAGACAGTTATTCATAATAAAATATCTAGATGATAGTCAGTAGGTTTTGGAAATGATACTTGGCATAATTTGTTATTCAGCCAATCAGATACAGTTCAATCAATCAATCAATCAATGCAATCAATCAACTGTTGATCAAATATAGATAGATTAGTCTATCACTATTACCGTTTTTCTCAAAAAAAAAAAGAAGAAATTGCATTGTGATTCAAGGTATTTCAAAGGACAACCATGTGATCTTACATTTTAATGAACTTATCTCACGTACCTTGCCGGTGGATTTGACGCCTTTCCAAATGCAGAAATAACAGAGAACCCAGGCCAGCAACAGACAGAGGACCAGATCCCAGTGCAGCGTTCCTATCTCCTCAATCCCAGATGAGATCCGCAAAACTCTGCGTCTACAGAGAGACAGAAACTACACATCAGCTGCAGCCTCTATTAGTTCGCTAGAGAAGTTTCCAGAAAATGTGACATCAGTGTGGGGTTTTATCACCAGGTTTGAGGAGTCAGATATATTGCTTTTCAATGTAGGTTTTTTATTCTTTCGACAAACTCAATGAACAGTGAAAATTGACAGGAAGATACTAATAATAAACGTACTCCCAAAACTCGATCACGGGCGATGTTGCATTCTCTAGGTGACTTTGGTCAATGGATTCATTCCGTCTTTGGAATTCTATGCAGGATTCTGAAAAACAGCAGGAATCTCTGGGTTATATATACAGTAGAATCTATTGAGCCAATGGTAACGCACTATAATACACTATAAGCTGCAGATTTCTGAACTGATGGTGTTCTCACCTGTGTTCCAGGTGTTGTTGCAGGAGGACCACGGCAGGATCCAGGAGAAGGAGAAGGACAGGTAAAATATTCCCCAGGCCAAAACGATTATATAGTAGAAGTTCAGCAGAGCCACGATGACCTGAGTGGCGTATCCGATCCCTACAGATCCAATAACACCACAGTTTGTGTCAAAAACGGAGAAAAGCAATGTCATCATGTTCTTCACTTCACGCTGCAGAAAAGGTCCAAATGATGTCACTTCTTGATTACCACCTTGTCAT
>NW_020529035.1:0-86074 GCF_003368295.1 Carassius auratus
TTTAAAACAAAAGGTGGTGTTAAAGAGAGACTATCAATGGGATTGCAGCTGATGCAGGAGGTGGGACGTGCTCAGATGTGTCGGCAGCTGGCATGGCTCTCATTCAGAGCTCTTTACTGTGTCTGAGACCCCGGAGAGAGGGAAGCCACCGGCAGCTGCAGCTCTCGCTCACAAAGACTTTTTTGAGGAGGTGTTCGTGGCAGCTGTACGAGGCTCCAATTCAATCAAGTCTCAGTAAAGAGGCAACACATCATTAAAAATGGCTCCTCAGAAATAACCCTGCTGAAGTGTAATTTCCACCGTGGCACCTGTAGGTCTGATGCTGAATTGCAATTTTAGAAATGAGCAAGCCTTCATTTCAAACCCTAAATCTTGATTGTTTTTTTTTCCACTTATTTTGAACTGCTGATTTCAAAAAGTGCACACCAACACGAAATGGATGAACATAGGTATAAATTCAGGGAATGTTCACCAATATTCTTCATTCTTCAAAAATAAATAAATACTTTATTTTAAATGAAAATTGTTAAATAATGCTACCATTTAACATGCATTTTTTTAATACTAATAATTATTTTAAAAAATCGTTAATTATTTAAAAGTATATTTTAAGCAACCATGTATTTGTAATGCATGATTCATATTCTTTTAGTTTGAATTAAATATATTTCTGATCTTAAACTCTAGATGACCAGAATTCCTAAATTGGAGCCACTTTTGAATGCCAAGCTAAGTATTAATTGGAACATGTAATTCAATGACGTCTTTGACTTGCACAGAGGAACGAAGGGGGCGCTGGCTAAAGATCTGGAAGGTCAGAGAGGTGTGACTGATGCTGCACCTGTTGAAATGGGCTCCAATTTCAAACGTTGGAAACCCGATACGCTCCATAAACTGCTTTCATCTGGAAACGCAGCATTAAAGTTACGTCTCGCCCTACCGCCAACTCACACCACATTACAATACTCTGGCTGAGGACTTTGCCTTGGACACTGGCAAACCGATCCTGCAGACTAATACTTCATGCTGAAACATAAGAGCTGCGATTCAGAATGAGCTCTGTGGTATATTGGGGGTTTTACTGCTATGATCATGTGACCTAACAACCAGAACAACCCTGTTAATAAAACACAGGCCTCATAACCAGATAAAACAAGAACAGGTGTCCCAGCCGAGGGACAGGTGCTTCATATCACAACAGAACAAAAAAAAAAAAAATCCACATAAAGACATACTAGGATAGCAGAATCAAGGATGCTAAATTACAAAGCACAGCAGAAATTAGTTCATTCCTATTCAATAGATGTAAAAATATTTGCTTTGACAAGTACGATTATTTAGTAAATGTTGTGACTAGGACTGGCTATTGAGAAATTATTTTTTAAATAATTTAAAATCACTTTTGAAAATCACCACTATACAATCATTTAAAGGTTTCATATGATGTTATTAAAAAGAACATTATTTTGTGTATTTGGGGTAATGCAATGTGCTCTATGCCCGCCTTTCTGAAACGCGTTGATTCTTACAAAACTCATCGCTCTGAAAAGCGAGGTGTGCTCTGATTGGCCAGCTATTCAGGGCTTTGTGATTGGCCAAATGCCTCAAGTAATATGATTCATGTCCCGTTAGTCTTTGCAACTTTACAGATCTTCTTTATGCACCAAGGGCTTGTAACACTCCATAGAGAAAGGAAAACTTGAAATCACATCATATGGCCAGTTTAAACATAATTAGCAGTTTTACAGAAATATTTACTAAATCAACATGTTAAATTGTAAAACCAGTCATCATGTCATCAGAATTTTTTTTATCATTTGTTTGATTCAAAACATTTTGTATGAGTTATAACGGTTTAATTTTTTTTTTTTTTTTTTTTTTTTTCATTTTACTTATTTTATGCTCATATGTTGCATACTCCATAATTATAAACCAAAGAAAAAATTCTCACTCTCTCGCTGTTCACGTTCCTTTAAAATGGCATCAAGCCATTTCTGCTTATCCTCAGCGTTCTTGGCCATGCACACAAACCACTTGTTTTTAGCCGTGTTGTGAATCTTCCAGCCACTGGTCACTGTGTAGTTGTTACTGTGATAGTCCGCTGGAAAGACAAAGTAAAAGAACACAAAAAAAGACAAAAAAGGTTAGAAATATCCATCAAAGCTAATAACATGAGATATCATTTTGACAGCTTATTACCAAGGTTAAAAAGGTTCCCTCTAACCATTACTAAATGAGTTACTGACCCAAACACAAATGCTGACACAGATAATAAGATAAAGATTATCTTCAACAATCTAGAAGCATTAATAATGTAAAAAAGGTTCAACTGTCCTATTAGTGTCAGAAATCATTAAAGATGCATTTCGGCACATGGCACTTCTCTCCCACCATTAAACCAAAGCCTGACAAGAGACTGTCTGAGTGAGCGGTTCAGACTGTTACTCATGGTCCAATTTTATCCCAGACCTGACAGCAGGTGAATTATATGGAGAAATGAATGAGGTATGGAATAGGTAATGAGCAGTGTTAATGTGCGGTAGTATAAATAGATTTCAGAGCACTGAGAGGATTTGACAAAGGCTTTTAGCTCATGTAAACTGGAGAGAATTTATGGGTAATCGTATTTGGCACACGTCTGGTTCAGTAATAAACACCACCTAAGCATTATCTGATTGTTTTCCAATTAAAACAATAGCTCAGTCAAAACAAGCAGATCAGATTGCCAAGCTTTGCATGTGAGAGCAATAAAGAAACATGGAGTACTGTGAAAAAATAAAAATGAGATGTTTAAGGTTGCCATACTTTTTTTTCCTGTTGCCACAAATGATGTGCCATTTTATTACTGCTTCAAATGTGACTGATCTAATAAAAATTTAGAGTCAGAACTATATATTTCATTACTTTTGTTTTTTTCCACTCAAGACATATTACATATTATGACCATTACATATTATGGTGCTGCTTTTGCAGTAAAGTCAGTCTTTTATTGTTATTAATTTACTATAAATAAGCCTTTAGGGTTAGTAAATCTTATGGTTTACTAACCCTAACTGAATAAAATATTAAAGGGATCATATGATGTAAAGATCATTATTTTGTGATTTTTGTGTATGTTGACATTTTTCAAATACTGTAAATTAATGTAGGTCCTTTATTCTCCGCCTTTCTCCAAACGTGTCGTTTTCTACAAAGTCCCTCCGTCCGACAAGTGCAGTCTGCTCTGATTGGCTAACTGACACAGTGCATTGTGATTGGCCAAACACCACAAGCACTTGTTGTAAATGTAACGCCCCTTTCCACAATCACGAGCTTCATCTTTTAAAATACATGTAAAGACAGTTTATAATGTCCTTTGTTTTACCATCAGTTCAAGCACAAAATCATATGACCGCTTAAATTAAAATGACTGGCACATAAGATTACTCATAGCTTAATATAAGATTTTGGTCATAACACCTACCACGTCTAATAATTATTCATCACTAAACTGTCTTGAAATCTCCCTTGAAACAACACTGTAATCATAAAACTGCAATTAGGCCCAATATCTGAATTTCAAACTCATTATCTTCAATCTTCACCCCCAGCATGCAAGTCATTTTATCTGTAACCTCATTCAATAAGGCAAAACACAGCAGTTAAATGATGCAATTGCACAGATGTGGAGCGTCATGTGACACAAGCCCTAATAAACATGACATTGAGAGACTGAAACACAGTTCAACTGAAGGCACGTGTGGTTTAGGCTGGTACTGTGACAGCCCTATGCCTTGTTTTTCAGAAAGGATGTTTTTCTATGTGGCTCAGAGAAAAAGAGAGAAAAGTTGCGCTTCCACCCTGCTACTTAAGGTGTGGTGAAAGACTAAGAGCAAAAGGTGAGAAGAGCAGCCGTTACTTCTCCTGAGAGTTGAATTTCATGCTCGGCCCGACAGCTGAACGGCACCTTTGACGAGTTCCCTCGGCTGTCAGCGCAACAGAGGTGCTAAATGCAAAGCGCTCGATTCTGAGAAACCAACCCTGCATGAATATATCTTTAGGACATAGAGGCGCTAATTTCTACTGCATCAGCTGAAGTTCCCTTTAAATGGTTGTTTGTTTCTTGTGAAGTTCAGAAGTATCACATGGTGATCAGATGGAACAAAAACAAGGACATCATACAGGAAACTCCCTTAAACATCCCAAGAAAAATGTTGCTTTGTACTGTACATTACCATTCAAAAGTTGAGTTATTTTATTTATTTTTTAACATGATCGGAATTGCATTATTAATACTTTAGACTTCTTTTGAAATTTCTATACATCAAAGAATCCTGAAAAAAACATATCAGGTTTTCCACAAAAATATAAAGCAGTTCAGCTGTTTCATCACTGACAATAATAAGACATGTTTTTTTGAGCACCGAATCAGGATATTAGAATGATTTCTGAAGGATCATGAGACACTAAAGACTGGAGTAATGGCTGATAAAAAAAAAAAAAAAAAAAATCATCTGTTTTTAACAAGAATAAATTACATTTTTTTTATTTTGTAATAATATTTCACAATATCATTTTTTTACTGTGTTTTTATGGACATCTATGCAACGAAGAGCATAACAGACTTTTTTTTTTTTACTTTAAAAATCTTTAAAACATTTGTGTGGCAGGAAACAAACACAATAGTTTCAAAATCTACTTAGCTGCACAGGAAACTCAACTGATTTGAACAGACTTTGAAGTTAGCATGTTGCTAAGCTAACAATTCGATACTTTAAGCAGCACAGAAATACATGACACATACAAAACAGTTTAAAAGCACTAACAAACTCCAACCTACCAGTTCCGTCTTCCACATTCTCGACCTCCATGACCTCCGTGTTGATGCGGCCTCTGAACACGTACTGCGGCCCGTTGATGGATTTTGTCCTTTTGGTGGATTTCTTCCCAGACACTCTGGGTTTTTAAAGAGTGAACAAAATGAGACCAATATTGTTTGGTTTCTACACATGATTCTGATAGCTGTTTCAGTGAAATTTTACTGGGGATAACAGTAATCTACAAGAAATCATGTTTATGCATGTTTATGCAGATAGGTTACAAATATTTTAGACAAGATTAATATAAAACTCAAAAGCATCTTAAAGGCCTAACCGGGACTTCCTCTTGCAGTAAACTAGGAGGTTGTCAAACAGGAAGAAGACCCGTTCCTGGATGTTTCCAGCTGATATCTTCAAAAGGTTGCCTTGGAGCAACAGTTCGGTGCATATATCAGTCAAGTTCGTCCCCTGGAGAACAAAACAAAGGAACATTACATTGATTTTGATAAACGCACATCTTCACAAGTTCCATGAAAAAGAACAGTATAAGAGTTTCACCTATAAACATTCCATGATAAATATTTTATTTAGAAGTGATTAGCTGTTCTTGTAGTGGCAGTTGAAAAAAATTATGAAGATGCTGCCAAGATTTATATTATCAGTTTATTTGATCAAGTTGAATTTAAAACAACTTCAATCTGGTCACTAAACCAGACCTTCCATCTGTGCCTCAGATAGGAGCATCCCCTTTCTCTTTAAAGGGCCAAAGGAAGCCCGACATGTTAACACAAATGTGTTCTGTTCCATACCCAGTACCATTTAAAACTGATTCGACTCTGACGCTGCGGTTCGTGCTGACTCTGTACAGGATGTGATTTTCTATGCTCGGCAGGTGTGGGCGTGTGTGAGTGTGTTTGATAAGCAGACTCCATCTTCTCTGCTTAATCAATGGCATGCCCAGACGGGTCAGTTAGAGAGATGGGAATCTGCTTTCCGCTTGTTCTGCACTATTTACCTATAAAGGTGAAACACTCTGGACTAAATGGAAACTTAATGCATTTGCTTTTCAATCAGACCCCACATCCTGAAACACTCTGTGTCTGGGGTTACATAAAGCCTGATCTTGAAGCCCTCATTTTATCTTGTGTTAAATGTTTAATAGTTATCTATACATGATCTCTGGAGAACCGAAGAACTGAAACCTTGAAGGAATAATTCTGTCATTCCAAACTCATATTATTTGCTTCCTTCTGTGAAATGTTCAGGATTGTACAGTGATACCCAGAATGTCAAGCTTTGTATAAAAAAAAAAAAAAAAAAAAAGATACATTCCATTATATTCCAACATATTCTATATTCCAAGTTTTCTGAAGTATTAAAAACCTAACTTTTGTATTTTCTTTTGATTTCTTGTACATTTTGCATTTATTCATGTCAATTTATAGTTTGACAGCCCACATTAACTATAATTAATTGTTTAACAGTATCCTGCACATTCTTTTTTGTTTTTGTGTTCTACAGAAGAAAGGAAACAATATGGATTTGGAACAACATCAGATTGAGTAAACAATGAAAATTCTATTTTTATGGGCAGACTATTCCTATTCCTACTTTAAAATATGTTAAATAACGCCCATCCTGTCATGATTTGCAGGAATCTCGAATGTTCACAGAGGCATGATTTGACTAGAAAATAACACAACAGAAACAAAAATGCACTGTTTGCATTAAATGGTGAAAATTTTAACCATCTAAGCAACACTTAAAGCTTAACGCCAGCTATAGAAAATGCCTCACTTTGTCCAACCACTCAGTACTGCATCAGATAAATCAATAAAGAGGGTTAATGGACAGGGTACAAAGAGTGAGAGAAAGAGAGGATGGAAACAAAGTAACTATGGTATAGAGAAGATGATGGAAAAAAAGGAGGCGGGGAGAGACAAGCAATGAAAGACGAGCAAAGAGAGAGAGTGGCACACAAAGTTTGTGGTGGCACACAAAACTAACAGATCTCTATAGTAACGGGCCTTTGTGTTAAGACATCCTCTTCCTGTCCTGAGAAAATGTCATCAGCAGACAGAATACAACACTGATCATGTCCACATCAGTGATTCTTTTGAGGCTGCGCTTAAAAAATGCTCATAAACACAAAGCATTCTGTCAAAGAGGAGCTTCCCAAAAACAAAGAGGTTTTTTAAAGAAATATTAAACCCAACTAACTGGTGCTGCTCTGTTCCTTTAAAACCATCCACCAAGTGCATCATCTATGACAATGAGTGATCATGTATCTGACTCACCTCCCAGCCCTCTATGCGGGACTGTAATATCTCAAGAGCCTCTAGTTTCTCCATCTGTCGCTTGGTCTCGTTGATGTTGCAGCACACGGCTTTCATGGCCTGCAGGGCCTCCTCTACCGCCGGGTAGTCTGAATGCTTCTTAGGGGTCCTCTTCAAAAGTTCCTGAAGGACAAACAGCAGGTACATGCCTGTGTTACACAGTTACACATCAACTATCTGCTGATATGTTGGGTTATAAAGGGGTGTTTAAAATGAATAGTAAATAAAAATTTACCCCTTTTAATACTTTCATGATCTTACTCCCAAGAAAGACAACATCTTAGTAATTACAAATGTACACCACTGCTCTTTTTTTTTCCTCTGGCATCATTAAGGACACTACAAAATGTTAACTTATAACTAAAGTTCTAAATAGTAACAGCCATTTAAAAAAAAATCCTAACTGATAAAACTAAGTCTTCTTTCATTTGGATATGTCTAATTATTGAAGTAAAATGTGTTGCAAATGTAATTTTATAGGTTTAGTTTTATATTTGTTTGTCCCGTTATACACAAAGCTACTGTTAATGTATAGCTTTAATAATGTTGCAAAGTAGTACTACCTGTATATATATGGAAGAAATAATCAACTCATAATGCACATGCTTGACAATAGCCATTGTGGAAAAAGGGAAGTTGTACCTTTAGTAGCAAAGGGTATTTACAGATCCTCTGAATGGGAGAGAGGAGATACCCCTCAAGAGGAACATCTGTGCTCTTTTTTCCTCCTAACAACATGAGGTGCTGAAAAAACAAACACATGATTGGATTTGCACAACATCCCCTTTAAACTGATTTATGTTGAGAATACAGTGGGTTTCCATAGAAAACATTGAAAGGCACACTCTCACATCCTGGTTTGTACAGTAAAATAAGTTTGGGTATAACTTTCACTTCAATCAGTTTTGGAGATGATGAACTGATCTAGCCACTAATGTTTATGTGATCTTGTCACTAATGAAATCTGTTGCAGGGCTTCATATGTGAAACTAAGATGTGTGAGGGATCTTCATCAGAATATGATCAAATCTAAATAAAATACACTGGACTTTTTGAAGAGGAAAGGTGCTTACCAGTAGGAAAGTCCGTACGTGAGGGATCTTGTTAAGCTCCATCAGTAGTCTGAGTGCTTTCTCGTGGTTACTACAGTACTCGCCATACACAGAGAAACGGTCCCTCTGCAGTAAAGAGAGGAGAGTCAAAACACTTCAAAACACTCAAGAGTCAAACTTTCTTTTATTAGAAAGGAGGTCTGTTTTTGCACATTGCAATTTATAAATCTCACATTCAGGTATAAACTTTGTCCCAGGCTGGCAGGCCCTCTGATCCACCTAGGACCTGAGCTTAGCTCATATGGGAAATACTGAACGTGTAATAACTATTTAAAGAAATTTTACATAGCTAAATATGCCTCTTCCTTTAACCATTCTCTCAAATACCAAGCTGTGAAGTGAAATGGGGGGTGATTTCAGGCAGTGAAACTGCCAGAGAAGCAACAAGGCCCTTTCATTTTGCCCTACATTATTTGAAACAACACAGGAAATGAAATCAAAGTGCATAGGTTTTGACTTCTCGGTGGTGTGCAAAGCTAGGTGGAAATAGGGTATAAGCTAAAAAGAACAGCAGCTCATCTTCAGACATTTAAAAGTGAGCAGAGCACAGCTTTGGTGACCTATAAATAAATGCTTTTAAATAAATGCTGGTCCAACTTAACCTTTATATGAAAAAAAATATAAAAAAAAATAAATTACATTAAACAGGATCTGTTGGGTCTGGCTAAAATAAGTCTAGAAGAACTGTTCATCTGGTTTAAATCAGGGCTGAGATGACGATTTATTAAAGATGCATGTGGCGAGGGTAGGATGTCATTTATCCAAGTTCCACAGGAATAGTCTGTGTAGGCACTGTAACCTTGACAGGGACACTGTGAATCCTGACAGATGAGGGAGCTTGAGGCATCCTGACAGAGAAGGAAACCAATACTGGGATTCCACAGGCATTGTGTGGTTAGAGAGCAACTGTGTGTTTTCCTCTTTTCTTTCTCCATTTACCCTCTTCATTTGTCTGTGCATGTTGTCTATATGAAAAGCTGTATGTTATCTATATATGTTTGTGTGTATATGTCTAGAGAGGGTTTGGTATTTGCATTAAAGTGTATGCAGTGTGTGTGTGTGTGTGTGTGTGTGTGTGTGACATATCAGGACACAACTCTGCATAATGACATGGGTATGACACAGGTATTACAAGGAGAGGGTGACTTATGAGGACATAACCCTTATCCCCATTTTTCAAAACGCTTATAAACCATACATAATAAGTTTTTTTGAGAAAGTAAAAATACACAAAGTTTCCTGTGAGGGTTAGGTGTAGGGTTAGGTGTAGGGTGATAGAATATACAGTTTGTACAGTATAAAAACCATTACGCCTATGGGATGTCCCCACTTTTCACAAAAACAAACGTGTGTGTGTGTTTGTGTGTCAGTACTCTGGTTGGGCCCTCAGGGCTCCAGACCTCAGCACCTGTAATGAGAGAGTTTGGCAGCATCACACAACCTCATCCATGAACGAGGCGAACATCTGTCCTGGCATATGCTTTAGAGCACCGTTCATCCAAAAAACACACACATTCACACTGAGTCCAATTAAGAGGAAATTCAATCCAGTTTGAGGTTAAAAACCTCAGAATGTTTCAGTGAACTTGGTCGAAGGTCACATACAAATGCCAAACCCAAAATGGCTTCTTGTGGGAACCATAGAAAGAGTTAAAGTGCCAGAATTAATATGCATGGTTGACAGCCAACACTAGGAAATAAATTAAATCACTGTTCAGATCACAAATCATCATTATGACCATATTTTCAGAGTGGGAAAATATTTTCATTTTAATTTATAAAGAACTGTTTGAATGGATAAAGAAGCTACAATTGTAGACAGCTATGTAGACAACATTACAAATGCTTCCATAAAGTTGCAACTTTAATGCATGTGAAAAATGATTTATTTATTTATATGTAATTTTTTATTAAATACCCCAAAATTATAATAAAAATTAAATAGTAACCCACATAATGTTATATCAATCCTTTCAGAAACAGAAAAATGTAACAAACCAGCTGACTGAAAATGGATCAAGGATCAGGTGCACTGTTTTCTTAATGCATCATGCAGTGACTTTGGACTGAGATCCAAAATAAAGTGAAGCAGACAGATCTTCTTCTAAACCTGTAGAGCTGCTAACTAACTGCCTTTGTTTCAACTGAATATTTGTTGCTAAAATTGAAATTGTGAGTGAAACTGCATTTTCTACACTTTTTATTGAACTACTGGTCACTTTTGAGAAAGACCACAGGGAGGGCAGGTGGTCTCGGGGCTGACTGTATTTTGAGAGAATGGAGGAGGTGAACGCATACAGATCTAGGATACTGGGAATCCCACACTGGGATGGATTGGGGCTCAGATTTTTAAATGGTTAAGGGTTTAAAAAGTCCAAAAGCCATAATAAATAAATTGCTAATCAGAGAAGCACTAGTTCAATGATGATTTTAAATGCAATCTCATGGACTCACAAACTTGAGGAACACATGTCCAAGAGAATGGTGTGCTTGGGGTTCAGGCTGCAAACTGGCATCCAGAGTGGAAAGAAAATCACGATGGACTTCCAAAATGGACTCAATGTTGGAAAATAAGATCTGCATGAAAGGAAGATTTTTTGATTTATTTTTAAATCACCAAAAATAACACAATTTGTAACCTAATTAATCTTTTTTTTTTTTTTTTTTTTTTTTTACCTTGAACTGCTCTGGAGTGAGACATTGTTGGTTTTCTGCAGTCTGCCTTATTCTCTGGAGAAAAGCCTGTTGATTAAAAAAATAAAATAAATAGAGAGAGACACAAAGGGAAAAAAAGTTAGTGTTTACACAAGGAATCACTGCGGTGTGAAATAAAGGTGGGCAGATTTGTATGGTCCCCACACTTATGTTAATGTTTGAAAGCTGTAACACTTCCTGTAGGTTTACACCCTCATTCTGCCTGTAACTCTGACTAGAGACTAAACCTTCAGTGACAAACACACATGAAGCCAAACCCAAGCACATACTGCACTGTGTACCGGAGATGGGAGAATAAACAGAAGTGCCATAGACTCATTTTAGTCTTTAGAGTCTTTACAAAGAGATCTTAACAGCACTTTACCCTGCTGTGCATACAGACAGACTATGTGTTAAAACTGTAAGGACGGTAGACCTTCTACACAAACATGCACACTAAACTATCAAAACAAACACAAATCTCAAACTAATGATTTATATCTACATTTACTGCATGTAAATATAGCAAAACTCATTATAAACGTTGAGTCATCATCAAATCTTCAGCCTACACTGTATAAACATATAAACTGCTGAATCTAGGGCCCCTATTATCAACTACGATATGACCTTTCCAGTTTTTTGTTATTCACTGGATAAGGATTAAGGGCATAACATTTATTTTATTTTTTACTAACAATTTCTACCCTGTAAAATACATATTCATTATAGAAATGCACATGGAGTTTTTATTACTATATTTTATTAATTTATATGACTTCAATGGATGGGAACACTGATTCTTAAAAAAAATGTTATTATGAAAAACATAATAAATATCCAGATTTTTTTGTTGTTTTAAAATAACTGAAGTACTTTTCAATCATCTTGAAGCCCCCTTGAAAGTTTGCTGAGGCCCTTAGTGGGTCCCGGCTCCCTGAGAAGCTTTGATATACACACGTTTAGACCGACTCTGTGAATAAACAGTATATATGGTGAACTGTGGAGAGGCACATTACCCATAATCTTCATTTCGCTTGCTGAGAAGCAGATACAAACAGAAGCAGAGAGTTGAGAGAGATTTATAAATATCTTCATCACTGATTTGCACAGTTTTAGAAGAGTCTCCCCTGGAGAAAGACAGTCTGCCACTCACTGACTGTTTCTAATTCTGGCTCTGTAAAACACTTCTCATCATCAGCAGCAGCAGTGGCAATGAGGCGATCTGTTAACAGTGCGCTCGACTCGCTCCGCCCCAGCGTCTGTTAAATTACCTGTCACTCAGACAATCTCCAACAGCACCACCACAAAGCTAAAGACTTATCCTGAGCGGTTTCACCTTTGCCACCTCTGCTATTGTTTTTTTTTTTTTCATTCCATCTTTCTCTTTGATTCTTTTATTAGCATGTGAGGTGATTTTGTGCGTCAGCATAGGGCTGATTGTTTTGGTAGAAAAATCTCTCGTCGCCAGTCTCATAGATTATATAAGGCGAGTGAGAGCTTAAATGCAGGCTGTCATGCCTCTTTTTCCTTTACCACATAACAGGAGGAAAAGTTCGCTAATGAGAAGCACTGGCTGTATCTCCTCCTGGCATCCTTCTGATAATGACAGACTAACTCTCGGTCACACTTCTGTGTCTCTGGAAGACATTTAGGATGGCAGCTTATGCTCAGAAGAGTGTTTGTTTGTAGAAACTCTCCAACACATTTAGCTGTAAACATCATCTGAAATCACATGCTTGCACTCAAGAAATGCTCAATTCAACTTAAAGGCACAGTTCACCCAAAAATGACAATTTTGTCATTTACTCACTTCTATTGTTCCAAACCTCCATGGTTTTCTATTTTCTGTAAAACAAAAACTATATTTTTGAAGAAAGCGTTTATAGTCTATACATTGTTTTGGACCCCATTGACATTCATTGTATGGACAAAAGCAGTCTAAACATTTTTCAAAATAATATCTCCTTCTGTGTTCTTCAGAAAAAAGAAAGTCATACAGGTTTGGAATGAAATGGTTTATGTTTAGCAAGTCAGATTTCCCAGAAGGGACCTGAACTCACTTGTAACTGACACCTAGTGTAATATGGGTAGTGATGATGGTGGTCTTGTTGTTCATTGCAGTTCCTGGCGGCAATGCGAGGGGCCCGTCCCTCAGGCGAGTGCTAATTTAATCTCTTATATGGCCCATCCACAGTAATCCATAAAATGGTCATCCATGCGACTCAGCCCGAGGGGCTGGTGGAGTTACAGACAGGATGCGAATCTCCAAAATGCCACACAAACAGAATGAAGGGTGTAAAGAGTAAAAGGAGTGTTTGCATGACATGGATGGAGTTTATGGAAAAGATTTCTAAATATTTAAAAAAAAAAAAAAAAATGAATAGTGGTTTCCTAAACCCCACGCCCAAACCCATGCCATTGGTTGAGACAGTGTTGCTTTGTTGGGATGGTCATGATGCTCAACAAACAATTTTAATAGATGGGTTACATACAGCCATCTCTGTAAGACGGGATATGTGAAACTGTTACATTGAAAAAAGGCACACTTCATTCACCTTGATGAGTGTTTAAGAGTTTCCTTCCTAGGGATGATTTGGCCCTTCTCTGGCCTTTCCCCTGCATCATGCTCACGTCAGAAAAATCAAGTAAATAAACAGATACTTCAAGGCTGCATTATGATTCCATGGCAACGGTTCCTGTATCTCTGGGCAACGGAGAGTGTGAAGTCAGCAGCAGAGGATGACAGGTGCGACCGGGGGCATGTGTGTGAAATGAAAATTGAATTCATTCATTCTGATTCAAAGAGGCACTGAGCAAATGAAATATTGCACATCAACCTTTACAAGCTATTTTGTTGTGACTTCAATCTCTTTCAGTAATCAGATGATCCGGCGTTTTATTTCAGCTGGAACAAAACTAAAAGAGGACAGAACTCTCAAATGGAATCTTCAAGTGTGTGAGGGCTCCAGACATTACAGATGCAACAGAGAGCGAGGAAAAGAGTTAACAGCAAAAAATCTGAAAATCTATAGTCTACAGGCAAACTGACAAACTGTAAGCACTCTGATGAGGTTTACATATCTGAAGACTGTGACTGTCTGTTCTGTCCAGCTGGTAAGAGGGACAGGGGAATAGAATTACACACAGTAGAATAGCCACAGGCTGTTAGATGTAGAAGAGCAGCAATGTGTCCATATGTCCCCACAAAGGAAACAAGCTGTTCGCTGATTCTTTTCCCCCCTCAATTAAAAGCTTTGCCAGGAAACAGACATTATAATTTTGCCACCTGCAAAACAGGGTGACCTTAACCAAACACTGACACTAATTCAATGACAGGAGCGAGACCCTGGCCTCTTGCATTTCAGGAAGGAAAAGGCAGAACGAACCTTTTCCGTA
Organism: Carassius auratus; assembly: GCF_003368295.1. Lineage (NCBI taxonomy): Eukaryota > Metazoa > Chordata > Actinopteri > Cypriniformes > Cyprinidae > Carassius > Carassius auratus. The sequence continues at coordinate 14,341 of NW_020529035.1, forward strand.
ACAAAAAGGCTGCTGTTTCCCACACACACAATACATCAACACTGTTCATTGTTTAGAGCGTTTTCCTTTAAGTTAGCACGTTATCAAACAATGATTGTCATTATTGAGACAGAGGAAAAAGAAAAAAAAAGACTCGGAAGCTTGCACAGCCTTTCACCCTTGTATTGAGGATGGACTACTGCCAAAAACAATATACCGCATGGAAACTGTGAAGTAATACTTGCACACAAACACTCACAGAGCACGGAATATGCACTCATTAGTGCATCTGACAAACCACAGCCATGTATGATGTCCACCGCAGTTTTTACCACCACACCGTAAACTAATTCCTGTAAGCCCCTTAAAAACGCATGTGCTTGGACAAAACATCAATGTAAAGTATATGTACTTGTGGTGACATTATACGGCCTGTAATGATTGCAATATCTTTCACAACAGAACAGTGGCTTCTATTATGTGTACATTAAAGGAATATATGAGAAGCTCTATCGACAGCATCTGTGGCAAATCATTTCCCATAAAAATTCGTGTTAAGTGCATTTCTGTCAGTACATTTTATTGTGTTTGTTTCCACAATTGGGGAACAAGTGGAAGTTGACTTTAATGTCTAAACTTTACCATTAACCCATAAGATTTGTTCAAAACTCACTATGATAAATTCATATCCAGAACTTGAACAAATTTGTTTTGCTGGACTGAAACTTGAACCATGTCACAACAACCACAGTCACAAACATAAAAAAGTATCAATAAGTAACCATATTCAGTATGTATAAGGAAATATTTTTTATTAAGTGCAGTAATTGCCCCTGGAAAGAATTTTATTTATTTATGAAAATATGAAGATTTCTCAAATTAATCTTACATTTAATCTTTAAATTAAATCACAATTTTATCTTCAATTTAACTAAATCTCAGTATGAACATATATGAATCAAATACAAAAAACATATCAAATACAAAAGTACCAATAAATAATGCACACACAAAATAAAAATACAAAACCTCTTTTGTACTTGTGTAAGGATATATAGCTTTATCTTTAAGTCTTTTTTTAATTTTTATAAGTGTTTTATACACTTTTCCACGAAAAAAAAAGTGTCAACCCACAGTGTTAAATGTAAAAACAACTTACAAACTGAACCCTTCAGATGTAACTATCCAGCTGAGGTGCAGCTATAACCAGCATCAGTTCAGTTCTAACAATGACACATGGGCAGATCTTACCAGGTCTCAGAACAGAGAGGAGGACTTGAGTGAAAACCATTCACTTTGGTCCAGCACATCTCTGTCCTCAAGAGCCTGAAAAGCCATTTCTGTCACACTTGCTTGCTCCTGGAGGAGTCAGACACTGAACAGCGATGGGCCACTCTAATAACCTCCTTTACGGCCTCTCTCACAGACGAGAGGCGTTCATTATCATGCAAACAGACACACCACTTAGTCCCTCTCTGATAAACAAACACCACTGCAACTCAATTAGCTGATATTAGCAATGCCAATGTGCTGCCTTCTGCCGGTACGGATAAATAAAACCTTATTATTGCTTGAGTCTGAAATACTGCTTGCAATGTGCTTAACCTGACCTTCCATTTCCAGTGTGCGAAGTGAACAGGAAGTAAAAACAACTGGGATTTTTCACTCTCAAAACATCATTTCATCAGAATACCAAATGTCAGGAAAAAATTTCAAGATATATGCAATAAAGCAATATGTGGTGAGGTCATGTGACAAACAGTGCTGTTATGTAATAATCCATAATTCAGCTGTTTGAAATGTTTATAGGGCCCTATGATTTCCGCGATTTGGAAAATGCAGACAGAATTGTGGAATCCAGTCATTAAAAAAAATGGAATTTACTTTATAATGCAATTATATGGAATGTGCCTAATTTTGGATGGATAAAGCAAGAGTAGATCAGAAAACTCAAAATGCGATATGGGCCACTTTTTGAATACATTTAGCCACATATACCTTTTAAATACGAATATTGCATGTTCTGCAGGTCTCTGTGTAAATGAATAATGCAGACACACAGTTTCGACACATATACTGAAGCGCGTGTGACGCTCAATGTGTTTTTGGCCTTTGCCACCTCAATATATGAGTACATGAACATATGAACATAATCTCTAGAGTTACCATGAGAGTCACTTCATGAGCATTTTACGGTTTCTTTTAAGTAAAGCTATCGTCATATATACATATATATGTTTATATACGGTATAAAGTGTATACTGCAGGATGCTTAAGTTAATATTATGATTCTGAACAAAGGCAATTTGTAAAACAGCTAGCTAATACTGCAACGTGGATGTTCTGTTTTAAGAATCTTCAGGAAAAACAATCTGGTTTTCACTTTCTACTGATTAGTAAATGGTGAGTGCAATTAGGAAATGAGAACCTTCCTCTAAAAATATAACCCTTTTTAAAGAAAGAACACCCTCGAAATCATAGCAATGTATGAATTGAGGTGATACTTGTGTGGAAGGGGGAAATAAAGTTGAGTTCTCTTTACAAAAAAACAAAAAGAGGAAGGATATGACTCTAGATAGGAAACGGTGCGGTCTGACAAGCTTTGTGTGGTCAGTGCAGAAAAATAAGGCCACATGCATACCAGTGTGCTGCTAAAACAGAGAAACAACTTGAGGCAGTGAGGACAAATGCATCTCAGACTTGAGGTATCATTCAGGCCCAAAGACTTCAATCCTTTAGGGTTAGGGTTAGGGTTAGACCCTAACCCTAAGACTTCAATCCTTTAGGGTATAGTGTGTTTGTAGCTCTTCTTGATTTGACAAAAGTAAAGACTCTGAACAGAGCAACAAAACACATTTTTACAGAGAAAAACATTGTGAATTCACATTATTATTCTAAAGGGGTGAAAGTTTGATTGACATACTTTACTGTCTCACATCGCTAGAGATCTAACCCATCAGCCATGCTGAATTTCGGAGTGACAGAAGGTCAGACATGGGCAACAAGCCTTTTGTTTGATGTGAAGCAGTCAGGCAAAGATGGTCAGACAGTAAGGTGAACCAAACCAGACTGGCCATATGTTGTCATGGACTTCAACCTCTCCAAACAGGACTGATGGTCAAGAGCCTGCTGCCAACACTTCTGCCATCAGCAGGCGTCGAGACTAGCACTGTTCTGGTTGACCTAGCAGCACCAGTACACAGACGGTGAAAGAAAGTGTGGTGGACAGTCAACATGTCCGGGGATATCAAAGCTATTTGACTTCTAGAATATTCTCTTATGTGCTACTGAGATCCTATTTTTTTACCACATGTACGCACATAAAAGTGCATGAATTCTGTCACACAGGGCAAGTACAGTGGCACTCTATTGAAATCAGGAAAGTCTGGCTATTGCAACATGCTCTTTTTAAACCTCTGATTGTGAAACTAGGGTAAATTCAGCAATTTCTTTAAACGAGACGGTCACTCCAAGTCATTGACTAAAACAAGTGGTCGAAAGGTGTTGCATTTGGGATTGTTACCTTTGTACCTACCGATTTGTTGACAAAAGAAAAGAAAAGAAACAGCTGTGAACCCATTTTATGCAAGAATCTGTCAGATTCTTATCAAAATCAGCAAGAAAACATTGGTCTGGGTGAGCCTAAATTGCTTAACACCATAAGGGAAGCTACAGATCAGGAAAAAAGATGCAGAAACGCAAAAGCATTAAGGCACACTTCTAAGCCTTCACTGTAGCATGTGATTTCAACTAAATTGAACAAAGAAACAGAAGTGAGACATTCGAAAAACCGTGATATGCGGTTTTAACAGGCGCTACACAGAACAATGTGTACAAGTACAATTTCTGAACTAACAAAGCCAAACATTAAGCCTACAGGTCACATCCTGGTCCAACAAATGATAATCAAATTATATTCTGATACTTTAAACTTTCAAATGCAACAATGGCCCATTTTAAGGGGTCACATGACGTTGCTAAAATGTACATTATGTTGTGTATTTGGTGTAATGCAGTGCGTTTATGTGGTTTAAGGTAAAAAAAAAAAAAAAAAAAAATTTCCATGTCCCAGCAAGATGAAACAAAAACAATAAAACCCATTACAAATGAGGCAATTGTAGCATACAGTAGAGACAAAATAATGGATTATAATGACTTATACGGTCTTTTTACGTGTTGCATATCACTCAGCGTAAACTTAAAACCATGTCTGCATTTGTGATTGGAGAAACGACAAACAACAAGCACTACTCCACACTGCTCAAAACTTGTGTTTGAATTGTCAATGTCAAATTCTTTAAATATAAGAAATGTACTTACAGACTGTGAGTCAGATGCGCCAGACTGTCCTTGCAAAGTTGGAACTGCCCCACTTCACAGAAACATTCTTTGTGCACAGACTCATTGTCGGCTACTCTGCAGGTTCAGGAAACAGGTTCATAAAATGCGCTGCACACATCTGAATATTTGGGTTGAACTGTTCTGGAACGGTGTTGTAAACACAACTTAACCACTGATTTCTAGTGGTGTCCTCTTTTGGAAGACCAAACAAAGTATTCTCGCTTTCACAACAAAACACACAGTGTCACACATGGTGGGCTTGAGAATGGCGCGGCCGGCAGATTCGACGAAGGAGGCTGGACTCCATTCCGTTCACGGTTAAAGTCGATCCGGCGAACCACAGTGCGAAGTTGATGTATTTTCTCAGTGACCAGCATGGATCAGCTATAGGCATGACAAAGCAGATATCATCCTCTTTTGGAAGGCTAAACAAAGTAGTTTAGCTTTCACAATGAAACACACAGCGTCTCCATGACATGGCTGTGGCGGCAACAACAATACTACAGCAAGAATAAAAGTTACGCCTTCTTTCTTTGCATAAACATTTGGGTGGTGTTATGCAAATCTTCCCACACAGTGACATAGATGTACACACGGTTAGCATGGTTAAATTAGGCATTTTAGGAGGGCATGGACAAGTCTTAACTTTTAGAAAGAATATCTCTTTGTGTTTGAGATTTTAGTCTTTGCAACTTTATACCTTGTCTATTCACGAACAACTTGTAAAACTCCAAAGAGAAAGGAAAATTTGAAATCGCATCATATGACTTTAAAAGGAGTCATGGACATGCTCTGTTTTTTTTTATTTAGTACTGTTCTCAGAGGCCCACTTAAAATGTTATCAAGATTTTTACATAGAAAAAACATCATGATGTAGAAGTAATAGGCAATTTTCGGTCCTGTTTTTGACCCCCCTCATCTGAGCGCTCTGTTTGAATAGGCGTGGCAGATAGTAGACTCAAAAGTAAACCCCCACTGTTGTAACTGGCTAACACTTGTGTATGTTTGACAGTCTACATCCTTCACAGATAGATGCATAAATACTCACTACATATCAAATGATCTGTTTAACAGACAAAGCAATAATAATCACATAATAATGTTAATTTTATTTTTGAAAATCCTGCGTCTAATTGTGCCTTGTATTGTAAACAAATCCGCAGTAAAAAAGAAGTGAACAGACAGAGTTCTTACAGACACAGTCTAGAACTTAATAAAAAATAAAGTTCATTCAATCTTTTCTAAAGCTGGGATCAGAAGGAATGCAATGCAAAGACTGTTTTTTCCCACAACTTGGCAATGCACAGCATCTTCTTTTCTTCAGAGCCATCTTTATCTTTTGGTTTCCACATAGAACTGCGTATTCACCCCCCTCTTAAACATTATGTGCGAATCGAGAGGCGGGGTTTATCCACACCCATTACATCATAGAGTAGAACATTCCACAATCCACAATTCCACAAAACTTCCTTCAATATAAGATGTTTTTGTCAAAAGTTTGAGTCAAAGTTTTGAGTTCTGAAACTTACAGGATGTTTTTATAACACAATGACCTCTTATATGCCAAAAGATCGATCAAGAGGATTTTGGTTTCTCAGTTCATTTTTAATATCACGTTTACACTAAAAAGCTAGCACCAAAGTGAACAATGTCTTACACTACTATTAAGGGGCTGGGATGATATAAAAGCATGTCAAAGTTCTTTCTCTGTCAGGGTACGACTAATGTATATTGACACATCAAACATGAATGTTTCACATTTACACATATCTTCACATTTACAACCCCAGATCATCTCCAGTGAATGTAAACATATCAATCCCTGAATATTAGCAACACTTTTTCCAATAGTTCCAAAGTTCTACGTTCAAAGTATAGTACCTTTAGACTACTGTGTCAGACTCTATAGCAATCACAAACTGAATGTGATTACTCAGCGTTCAGGCAGAAATAGACAGCAGACATTTCTGCAGACACTTTGCTAACAGTCAATTTGCCTGATAGTTGCTTTCATTCAGCAGTAATTTTACAGCAGCAACAATGAGGAGTTTCAAATGCACAACAAGAAAGTGAGCTCGGGCATTCTGTAAAAACAAGGACAGTTTGAAGGAAATACATGCATATAATAAAAAGTTTGAAATAAAAACCAAATTCATCTGAATGTTCAGAATTCACCAGGCTACAAAAATCTCACATGTACAGTAGAGTAAATAACTGAAAAGACAACAAAACCAACCCACCTTACTTTACAAAGTGAAACACCAACACTATAATTTGATTTATTTAAGAATGGATAAGGATATTTAGTGACCCATCAGGAACTGATTGGATTGTAAAAAGTGGGCGTTACATACCAGAATAAAGTCAGATCAAATGTGTGTTTAATAAAACAATGTCTAAATGTCAACATCATCCACTGGCCTCCTGTGCAACGTGCTTGACATCAGTGGAAAAAGAAAGTCATTTCAGAAGAAGAACATTAGAAAGAAAACAAACACATTTTTTCTTTGGAATAATGTACTGCTGAATCACTTGCAAAAAGCCCAGGAATATGTAATGAAAGTAAAGATGGTCAGTTTTGATTTCATGTTGACTATAAACCCACAGCACCATGTGTGTCACTGTGAGGGCTGAAGGTACCTGATGAAAAACTCATCCAGTCTGATATTATGGGTACTGCTAAGTGACAGGATGTTAACCTATAGGATGTCCACTCTAGGACATCCTTAGACATTAACTCACCCAGCCTTCCTCAAGTTAAATGTCTCAGCACATGTAAGGACTAACAGCATCCTGCCTAAAGGTGATTTTTCCAGCTTTATACAAACAATGGTGTTTACTTGCTAGTACTTTAACTTTGAATGAACAATAAAGGGTCACATAAGAACCCCCGAGGTTCTCAAAACCACACATTTGTCCTCTTTTTCCAGAACAAGTGAGAAGAATCTTTACAACCCGAACTGGTTCCCACAACGTGAGCAACAGCAAAATACACTGAATCTGATGCTCACGCTTCCTGTGAATGCCCAGCTAAAAACACACCCCAGCCATTCCAAAGGGCCCTTTCATGGCTCTCTGTGAGAATCTGCCTAGCTGCAAAAGGGTATGAAGTAGTTTTGGACGCAAGGAAGGGGCCATTTTGGCCGGCATGGCGTGAAATTGAATAAATAAACCGGGGTGGTGGGGTGGGGGGTTCCTCTCTTTGTGGCCGCAACCCAGCTAATGGAGACAAAGAGCCCAGTAACAGGAGGATGAGGTTTGAAAGAGGGGATCCGAGCTCTGCCCTCTTTCTTCATGACTCTGATTCCCCACCACCCCTCAAGCAGCGGCTACTGTAACAAAGTCCTCTTTGAGTTCGACCCCCTGTCACGCACTTCCGCTATGAGGGGCTTCAAAGTTCACGGCTGTTTGAGCTGCACACATGGGTGGAAACGAGCCATGGCACGACATGACATGAAGAGAGACAGAAAAAATGAGGGTGACAAGGGACGAGACACTCAGCACTGATGCACTGAGCGAGATTATGCTACATAACCTAATGGCAATCTGGAAAAGGCCCGATTAAGATGACTTTCCAAACTAGATTCTCTGAGGATATTGTGAGTGGTGCTTGCCTATGATCTTCTGAGTTGTTGCTAGGATGGTTTGAGTGGTTCACACATCCGCGTTTGTATAAGTTCCCACGATGCAAATGACTGGCTCCTGACACCGCCGCGTCACTACAGGTTGAGTCTGTCTTGTGTCTACAGGACATTTGTCAGTAGCTCATAAATAGGACAAGTGTATTCAGTGTAGCATCAGTGATTATAATAAGTATTTTGTTGTATCGCCCCCCCTGCTTTCCAAGATATCAGCATTATCTGTCAAAAAACGCATATCAGTTGACCACTAATATCAACACCACACCACCAGCGGTTGTTGATCCATTACCACAACAGTAGTAAAAATCTGCCACCATCACAGCCCTATGGAATTTGGTTTTGATCTACCCTTTAATGTAATGAGATTTTTCCACCTGTTTTCTCATCTGCCAAGCAAAAATAATTAAAGATATGCTTCCAATGTGAGGTAGTTGTGTACATTGCATTACGCAAAATGGCTTCATTCACAAGAAAACTCCTGTCTGTGACCCTACTATATCATTAAGAAGCTTGAGGGTATGGAAAATCCAACACTGGTTGACCGTTGAACATTAATGCTACAAACGATTGGTGCTGACATGTGGTAGTCCAGATAAGATCTCAGTCCAGATTGGATTGGCCATCTGGAAGGCATTTGGGCTCATCTCCATGGAAGAGTGATTGAGCACATGGAAAGGTGCCATGAGAGCCAGGGGTTCATTCACCACAGGGGGGAAAGGACAGAGTGGTCCCTGAGCTAGCCCATACGACAACAACAGACAGCAATCATTATCACTTCACATAAAGAGACACTTGCATGAGTACTCAAACAAACACATACTGTTTAATTACCTTTGGAGTGTACTGACACATAATGGTATTTATTTGGCCTTGAACAACTGCAGCAGCTTACTTTGTCATTTACCACAGGCTCATATGCGTGTGTGCATATTATCTAATTTACTGATGTGTCATTCCTACTTCCCTCTAGAATAATGGATTCAATATCACTGACGCACATTCAGCCCAAAAGCCACAAAGTGTATCATCATTATTGCAGTATTGCTTCATTAGAGTCAAATTACAAATGCACGATTTCTGTCATTTATTCATTGATTATCATCCTAAGAGTGGCTTTGGTGGCTGGACAAGACTCTTCCATCTTACCACAGGAAATACACCCACAAGATTACAAAACATCGGATGTTTTACATCCGTTAAAGGGTTATGACTGATTAAAGTACAGATTGAATGAGTTCATTCATTATCAAACAGCAATAATTCAATCAAACAGCAGGTTTTGCTTCAAGTTCTACATATGATACAAAAACGACAGTTCACTAATTCCACATGACTCATATGATTTATTATTTTAAATAATCTTCATTTAGATTTTTTCCACACTTGTTAAGCTCCAAAAATAACTTTAAATTAGCAAGAATTCCTTGTTTACTAGTAGATTCCAGGCTTTTTGATTATATGCAGTATCATTACATAGGGAACAACCCCAAATTTAAGCCATTAACAACTAATTAATTTGTGGACAAACGGTTCTTCTAATTTTGGAACCTGAGCAAACTAGAACTAGCTCAAACAAATGATTTGTTCACAAATTGGACTTGATCCAGCCTTGAACTCGTTGACACAATTGCCCTGTTTACACTTCGTATTAATATGCATATGTAAATCGACAGAACAAAATCCAAGTGTGAACGGTCTAAAACCATTTGTTTTCTTTCATAGTACAGACACACTTGTGACTAAATGTGTTCAAACACAAAAGTCTATTCTCCGCCTACTGATCTGAAACATAAAAAATGTGGAATATGTTGTGAGAAGTCTGATTCACAGTTTTCAAATTCACAGCTGCTTTCTTTATCCTTTATCATTCGCTTCCTAAAAATAAAAGTGACATGAATAACATGAGAGTGAGTAAATAAATAAAAATTACAAATAGAAGACCAATTTTTAGGTGAAATATCCCTTTTTTTAAGAATCAGTAAACATTATGTCAATGAATTCCAATGGCTTACTTTAGTTAAGCTCTCTGATATATCTTATTTAGTTAACTAAATTAATTACCTTTAATGAATTTTTAAGCAAGCATTAGTTCAAGCTAACTGGCTTAATTCCATCTTCAAGTGTTCTTTAGGACTCAAGTAAATAATTCAGTTCCAATCATTCTGACACAATTCACATCCATCAATACTACACGCTCCTTTGTTTGTCCAATGATGAGGTACGTGGGATAAGTTAACATCACGCTGTTCATATTTCTTCCCTTTCAGAAGCAACTGGATAAGCTATAGCCTACATCTGAAGATCCCCCCGCAAAAAATATCTGAAGAGTCATGACACTACGGCCGGCCCCTGGCCACAAACCGCAGGGGCAATTCCCTGAGGACAACTGAGGAATTCCTTAGAGCTCTTCTGGACAAAGGTGTCAAGGGTCGATACTTCAATTATGGCCTTCTATTTACTGCTGCCTTTCTGTTTGCAAAACATGCCTCTCCAGTAGGTGGCTATTGTCTATAGCTGCAGAAGTAATGTTTGTGATGGGGTCACAATCAAGGCTATTGGCGGTCAAGAGAGAGTGAGAAAGCAAAAGTATTGTATCAGATTCAAGTAAATAATCACAGCCACTATCCCACAAAGAGATCCAAAGGAAAACAAACTCCATACATGCACATAAATCCTCATCACCTAAATAATTAAACAGCCAGGAACATAAAACAGACCTGCTTAAAGCAGAGTTATGTAAGTGTCAGTGTAATGCTGCAAGCTGTAATCCGAAGTTTATTGAACATTTTGGGAACATCTGCTAAGAGTCTTATCCCATATGCCTGTGGTCTGCATACCTCTCCTCCGTCTGATAGCATTCATAATATCTAACACATGGCTTTGTTTGCTGTCAGCTTTTTTGTTAAAGATGAGGAGGTGCCAACAGGCATACCTTATTCACGTGTTTAGATAGATGCGATTAAATCAGAGGTGTGAATCTAGTGAGAGCAGGGGACAGTTATTACACCATTGCCTGGTTACATATCCCAATGTGTTTCTGTTTTTGATATCTGAATAAATAACTCATCGACACCTCTCTCAGGCCTCTGTCAGCGTGGTCAGGAACACAGATGACTGTATCAGTTTCATGCTGTGCTCGTTACCTCACAGTGACTCACCAATCAGTAGCGATGCACCGATACCACTTTTTCCAGTACTCGCCCAATACGATACTTTTATTTTTGGTACTTGCCGATACCGAGTACTGATACCGATATTTTTATTACATTTGTAAAAAGCTGGTCAACTTAATTTGTTAAATATATAGTCAAACCAAAATTTGTTCAGACACCTTCAACATTTCACATGATCACAGTTTATTCTCTATAGCTTAGAAGATGGTAATAAAATATGACAAGAACTCATAGTTAAACTGTCTCAGAACAAATTCATCTTGATAATGTTTGATAACTGTGATAGAAAGGTATGCAATGGATTACAATGAACAAAAAATTATTCATACAGCTGTTAGTATTTACTATCAATACTTAGATGGGCAACCCTTAACCTTAATGACAGCCTGTAGTCTCCTGGGCATGCTGTCATCCACGATAGGGACAGTGGTAACGTACTGCCTAGCGCATTACACACAGGCTGCTAGATTCACTTTTGCCAGAGTCTGCCTAAGGTTGAAAATAAATGATATTTTTAGTGAATGCCCCAATAAACTGTCTTTTTTTTTAACGATTTAGTTATAATCCAAATGTGTGCTAAGTGAGTGAACATCAAAGATCACACAACAGAAGTGCGTGAGTGTGCTCTCTCTCTCTCTCTCTCTCACTCTCTCCCTCCCTTTCTCCCTCACTACTGTTAAGTAACTTGTGCATTGTTTTACTTACTTGTTTTTGACATATACGACCGAATTATAAAGTTTTCAGTAATTAAATGTATATTCACTCTACAAGCTTGTGTATTTCCGCTGCTGCACGCTTAATCCACTCAGCTATACAGGCGTTAATACAGTATTTATATTTCAAATAAATGGTGTTCTTCTGAACCTTCTATTCATCAAAGAACTGTTTTCAACATTCATACTGATAAGAAATGTTTCTTGAGCATCAAATCAGCATATTAGATTGTTATCTGTAAGGTCTATGCTGTAGATTGGGAAAAAATCCTGTTTTTGGAGGGTCAGTGTCCAACCCCAATTACACACACCAGAACCTGCTGATCAAATTCTTCATAATTAATCAAATCTTCCAGGCAGGTATAGTATATTGTGACAAATTAGTGCTACAGTTTGCAGGACACTAGACTTCTATGAGCAGGTTTGGACATCCCTGCATTACAGATATGGCTCAGGTGACTGATTATAGAATTCTCCAGAACCAAACGACTACTGTAGAAATGAATGCTTGTGTTTGGTTCTTTTCCAGATATCCTTGGGTCTTTGGGTGTTACGGAGTACAGACATCATAAAAGTCATCGGAAACAGCTCAAACTACAAAAGCACTTTTCCTTCAACTGTTTTTCCCTCAAGTGATGCGTTATCAGAGTAGAACATGAGGAAACTCAACCCCCTCCACAAATCTTGTCAGCATTAAAAATGAGGCTATAATTAGCAACATTATCCCAGTGTTTGTTTGATATCAGATGCTTGAACACGAGGAAAGGTCTACCAAGCTAACTGAACTCAGGAAAAGTTAAAGGGATTCCTGAAATTCCTGGTGCTGACTTGTTCCTCTGTGTCCTGGGCTTGGCTTATAACGCATGATTTGTCACAGCTTTAAAACACTGATAATCTGACATTTTAAAGGATATAGTAGAGTAATCGGCAGAGCTTGCGGCAAGAGCTCACAGCTGCAGACTGTTTTAATACAGGTGCCGCTACTGATGATCATCAGTACTACTGTGCATCTGGAGGGTCCACAGGGGTCAGAGAACCCAAGTTTAGCATGCAAAAAACTTCTCGTGGATTAATTCTATACATCCATCTAAGCTTCTTATGGATTAATTCTGTACATCCATCCAAGCCTCTAAAACACATCAGGCAGGCAATAATACACAAACAATCTGGTGTAGTAAATTTCATAAATAACTGCAAAGGACTGGCAATTAATGGTTTTTAAATATGAACTACTTATAAATGCATAGAGAAACAGGCCCTCAAGACAATGGAGGGCCAAATGTCATCACAGGCTAACTCTGGCCCACATGCCCTGGTTTCGGTATATGGTCTATGGAGTTGCAGCTTACACAGAAAATATAAAATACCAGTTTATCTAAGCTGAGGATTGTTTCCATAGTTTGGCGGGCGCAGACGTGTATCCCGCTGAGCCATATGGTTGCTGGATAGCAGGTTGTGACACTGTGGTGCAGATCAAGTCTGTAACTGAAAACAGAAAGCCTACACTTGTGCGTCCCTCCTGCAAGGACTCAGACAGAGACATCATCAGCAAGCGGGAAGCGCCAGGTTGACTTCCTCCCCTGCTCCTCTATACATTCATGTCATTCTGTTTGGGTGAACAGACTCTTGTCCACAGGAGCCCAGCTGGGCCACACAAACTAACAACAGCTGCACAGGCAGCAAAGATATTAGAGGGGGCACAGATCCCAACACAGGAAACAGATCCCGGTCATATACAAACACTGAAGCTCTTACATTTAGGAACTCAAAAGTTAACTGAATCACAATCTCCTACTTTTTTTTTTTTACCCGTGGAAGACAGTTAACCCTCAGGTTTCTCCAGGGAAACTTTCCCTGAAATCAGCTTATCTTAATTGTTTAAAAGGTCTGTTGAATGGGATGTAGCTAACTAATAAAGGATTTAATATTGGGCTCATGCATAAGGATGCATTAAATTGATGAAAGTGAAAGTAAATATTACTGATAATGGCACAAATAATTATTATTTTTGGAGCACCAAAGCAGCATATTAAAATGATTTGTGAAGGATTATGTGACACTGAAGACTGTAGGCATGACTGCTGGATATTCAGCTTTACCATCAAAATATTAATATAAATTCTCATATTAAAATAATATTTCACAATATCACAGTTTTTACAGTATTTTTGATCAAATTCATGAAGCTTTGTTGAGCATATAAGAGATATTTTCAAAAAACAAAGTTTTGAATTGTAATGTATTCACTATTTCCTTCACTTTTTTTCAAGGATAAGATGTAGTAATGATTTATCAATTAAATAATTCACACATAAAAATAAAAAGGCTACAGTTTTACATGGCCACGTGAACGCTGTAGATGCTCAAAAAAGCTTGTTTAAATAAAACAATATAATTCATTTTCAAATAAATAATTTAACATTACAATATTTAATCAATTATTCAAAATACTAAAGCAATAAATTATAATAAATTATTAATAATATTTTAATTGTAAAAAGCATTTGCCATCTGCTATTCTTAATAATATTGCCAAAAATTTTGGTCATTGGAGTTAAAAAAAAAATGCCATTGATTGGACAGGTCACTCTGGGAGCAACTTGAACTTTTGACTCAATTCTTCTACACACCCCTTTCCCTACATCTCACTCAGAGTAAATATAAGATTGCACAGTCTTCTAAAAAACATTAAAAATGTGCTGGTTAGAATGTTTTCCTAATCCTAAAATCTAAACCTTACTCTGTGTGTATATATATATATATATATATATATATATATATATATATACACAAATTTTTAAAAAATCATTATTTGGCATGACGCCTAAACAAGACTCATCAGGGAATATTCGGTTCTGCCAACCGTTTTCACATCACAGCCTGGTTTCTTGCTTTGAAACCATGACATTATCCTTTTGTGATATCTTTGAGATTCCTTGAGGAATTCCACAGATAAACAGATGCATGAAGAGCCATTCAGGGAGCAACAAAGCCACAGCCCTGAAACCTTTCGGTCTAATAAAAGTTGTTGGGGTATCTTACTTAAATATCTAAACAAATTCATGAAGCAATTATCAGTCTCCCTAGAGTGTGGCAGCCAGTGATGTTTGGAATGACTGTGCGTGCTGACAAAGGAGCATTAAGACCACCAAGAGTGCCATCCATGAGTTGAAAGGCAGACGTCTCTGATATCGATCTCAAGCATGGCCTTGTTTTTCACACCGAGGCCCTTGGAAAGACACAGATGCTGAAAGACGAAGCGGCTTCCTCTCCCTTTCACCTGATGCACCCCTGTCCGCTTCGCTTCACCTGCGTCAGCACATCTTGACGAGAGGCCGTCAGGTGCATCTGCAGGGACTAATTTGATTGGTCGCGCTTCACTTAATGCTTCCAGATCAGATAACATCAAACGCACCGCTTGGGAGATGAATCCCTCTGAGACTCAGCAGATGACAGGGACCTAAGATTCTTCCCATATGCAGAGAAAGAACAATAACTAGGACAAGTGAACCCATCCTCTCACAGCAAACCAGAAACAGTGCCTTTCCTAAATCTTAAACTGCCACAGTCGTCTCGACGTCATCAACTGGCAGCTTCCACACAAAGCCACTGTACTCCAGAAGCTTAACAGGCCAATATGATTATGAGAGATTGTTATAAAACTGGTTTAATAACTGTAAGGCTGCTAACCCTTCATTGGCGTGTTTGTAAAACCTCTCAAGTTGCTTCGATCTTGTTAAATTTATCCCAGGATCAAGAGGTTTTGGACTGGGACAAATGTGCTGGTGTGGAATGTGAGAAATGCATTTGGGAATGCACGAAAAACTGAAGAACAGGGTTTATTTAAGTTCTAAAACACTGAAATATGTAGTAAGGTTGGAATATGAATGGGCTCACGATTGTCTGTTCTTAAATCCAGGCATGCTATGTCTTGATCTGATGCTAATCAGAGCAAGAAAACACGTCAAGTATGCCAAATTACTATCTGGAGCCTTAAACATTTTCTGTGTTTATTTTTTTACTTGTTAAGAAACGTTATCAGGGCATTGAAATACTGTGGAGGGTCAGTGATGCTCCAGGAGGGTTGTTACTATAGAACACAGGCTCTGAGCTGAGCAGGATTGTATGCTGATGAGCACAACCGGTCTTACCAAAAAAAAAAAAAAAAAGAAAAAAGAAGTGTTCTGAAAGTTACAGGGGATTTACTAGACCCTGAAAATCCCACCTCTTACGTGAGTCGCTGCTGATTTTATGAGACAGAGCTTATAAAAGGAAATGGCACATGACCAGGAAATATATTCTAATGTAAGAGAGCTTGTTTGAATGACTAAAAAGGCAGTAAAAGTGACAGACTCTTGTTTCTCGGTTTGAAAGTGTTCACACTTCAGTCATCTCCAACCTACGGAGAACGGAAAAGTACAACAAATAAGAATGAGTCAGTTAAAAAGTTATTCTTAATCAGATGTGTGTGTAATATGGTTTAAAGGGGCTTTTGATTTCAATTTTTGACAAATGTTTTACCCACAGAATCATTTTTGTGTGTGTTTAATAAAATAAAGGATGGAATTGGTACTTGAGCCTTATTGTTTGGGCTGTAGGATATATGAAGCAAAATAAGGTTGAGTTAAAACACCCACTTGGAAAAACAACATTCGAGTCCTTTTAAAGCATCATTAATGAACCCCCCCAAGAAGTCCCTCTACAAAACAGTCCCTTGTTTTTTGTTTTGTTATAAAATGTCACACAAAAAAACCCTTGACAACATTGTTTGTTTTAGAAAAGCTGTCCGTTTCACATATTCTCCCTCTTCCTCTTTCTTGACGCCAGTACAGTGACTAAAACACAGCTTGACAGCTTCACCTTATCTCCAGTTTATGAGACTGCAAACGAGACTGTAACAATAACCGCACGACTGCAACATGTCACCAGCCACATGGGTGCTCAAACTGCAACATTCACAGAGTTTAGATTGAACTCAGTCTACTTACCGACTGCAGAAATGCTAAGTTTCTCACGTAATCCCGTTCAGTGTTCAATATCTCGTTTAAAACGCACAGTCTCAGGCGAAGCTGACGCTCCGAGTCCTTGCTGCCGAGGTCTCCGTTTTCTTGTTGACTGTCCTCCTCGGTGTTTATTTCGCTCATTTTTAAAAACCCTTAGAGAGAGAGTCTTACAAACAAACAAGAGTACACGCCAGTTGTGTGTAAACTGATGTGAAGATGTGATAATTAATCCATTGATCCGTCGCGCGCTGCAAACAACCAGGATGCGGCGAGGGAAAATGTTATATTGAAACTGAAGAAACTTCTGTAAAAGTAGCAACGCGCAACATCGAATTCAATCGTAAAGCAAATTGCATCTCATTAAAACACTTTCAAATTAAAAGATCAACTAGAGAAGTAGCCCACCGACTGCATGCAGCATAAAAGATGAAAGTGGCCAGAGCGAAATGATGTTAAAAATAAAAAAAAGCAGTGCACTTGAAACGATCAGCAACCATGAAATCACTGGCAAAACCGTGCAGTAAAAGCCAAAATAGTGAGATCACGAGAGCTCAGTGTGGACTACATGAAAAGGGAGTCGGTTGTGGGAGCTGTAGAGAAAGAAGCGAGTCTGCCGCTAAAGGGACCGTCTGCAAGTTGCACCGCTTTAAAAATCACGTCTTCTTGAATTGAACTGATCCCTTGCTATCTTTAGATGTGTAAGTGTTGTGAGAAGATAGTTTCTTTTCATCTCTGGCATCACATCTGATGCATTCAGTATTTTATTTATTTATTTATTTAATATATTAAGAAAAAATAAAATAAAAATTAATAGCGTTTAAAATGATATTCACTAGCATGAGATGAAGACTCTAGTTTAGACATAATTGTTTTAACATGGTGCCACCATGTTAATATCAAATGACCTACCATGTACCAGCACAAAACGCCAATAACGAATAACAAAAATTTAATGAAATTTTTAATGAGTAAACAAACTGTTTTGGTGTAAAACCACAGCAGTTAGAGGTGCATAAACTTGAATGCATGCAGGCCAATAGGTGTCAGTATATCTAAATCTAAATCCTGTTTGTAGCCTACTATTGAGACAAATGTGAACCAGTGATGTGAACAAAGGCTGCCTCCAAATATTTAAAAGTATTTAGTATTTAATAAGTATTTAAAAGGGGCAGTGTGTCTGAATTTACAGTATTCATAAAAAAGTAGACAGAAAGTATCTGGAATACTTCTGGCAAGATTCTTAAGAGTTTATCCTTTACTATCCCATGAGGCAATGGAAGAGAAGTTTTAATTGCTGAGCAGCAATGCTGGAATTGCAGGCCACATGACAATTTCAAGACAAATGTATCTTTCATCTGTATTACATAGTACATGCATTCATCATACTATCTAAAATGTGCTTTTTATTTTGGACAAAGCTCAAAACACTTCTGTAAGCAAAAATCAAGTGAAAAAAAACGTTTCCACAGAATTAAATATGAACACTCAGATATGTTTAATTTAATCATTAAAGCCATCAAGAATGTATTTTCCTTAATGGTAAGAGGGCTAAACAGAGTAAGAAGGTTTTAAAATCCTATTTTTTACTAGTTCTAGTGAGAAAAGTGAAAAAAATTACATTTAGCATTGTTTGCATGTATACGGTATGTGTATATATGTGTGTGTGTTCTTTTGTGATTTACAGAACATTGAAAAACATACAGGGTTGGAAGAACATGAGGGTGAGTAAATGATGACAGAATTTTCTTCGGGGCTGAACTACTCCTTTAATGCTTGTTTGGTCTGTCTTTCTTTCTTCGTACTGTCTGTGCCCTTGAGGTGATGCTTCCTCAGCATGATAAAAAACAGCCATCAGAGCCTGTCCACATCCTGTTTACCCCATCACAAAAGACTAAGTTATCTATCCCTCTCTAACACACAACTTATATGGCCACCAAACCACCAGGCTCCACCAAATGAATGGGCAAAAATTTAAAGGGTAAGAATGACTTGTTGGCCTGGTCTGAATCACTATTACCCCACAGGAGTCTTTCAGCCCCAGGCATCATTGCTGTCTGACATTTGAGAGGTGTCAGTAACCTCTAGTTCTGCTTTACTTGGCTTAAGGGCTGCCTACACTAACTGTAGAGTAGCCTTATAGTTACCACTGCTTGCTTTGACATAACTTAAAAATGTGTGATTTACCAGTAACTTAAAGTAATATAGGTGACACAGAGATAATATCATCAACAGTTATTTTATCACGACTACAACCGTAATCCAAACCATTTAATCACACTGCATTCGTTCTGTGAGACTGAGCGCCATCTTGTGGCAAGATCGAACACAAACGTTGTAAAAAAAAAAAAAAAAAAAAAAAACACTATTCAATATTCATCAAATAAAATATATTAACTGTTAACAACAAATAAACATGTTTTATCCGACAGTTACAGCAAAATATTATTTTAAGCACGTGCTTTCCCTACTTAATCCAAGCGCACGTGATAGACGCAACAGACGTCCAATATGACGCGATAAAGAGAATGCAGAATCGAATCTTAAAAGTTGCAGGGTTATCTTTTTATCTTTTTTTTATCTTAACTTCTCATATCTTTTGAACACCGCAATTAAGGTAAGGCCCATATATTCTTGTTTTTGAATGACAAGTGAACATATCAAATACATCTTTTTCTTTCCACAATATCTGCAAAATTTCATACATTTTCATACATTTTCATACAAAATGCATGTTTTTTTTTTATTTAGTACTGACCTGTATAAGATATTTCACATAAAATACATGAACATATAATCCACAACAGAAAATAATAATTTAACTCATAAAAATTAACCCATTCAAAAGTTAACATACACATGATTCTTGATCCAAGGATCATCCAGGTAACAACACAGTATACAGAATGCAGATAATGTAAACTTATGACCACAACTGTAAATATTCAGGTGTGCTATAGATATGTTTACATTAGTTAATATGTTGATTTAATACATGTATGCTAAGAATGTTTGTACAAATTTAATTTTAATATTACACAAATATAACCCATTTAAATAGAAAATGCAGTTTCGAAATAATTACTTCATTTATTAAGAACCTGCCTGGCCCTGCATGAAAAAGTAAATGCGTCCTAAATATAATAACTGGTTGTTTGCACCCTTTGCAGTAACAACTGCAGCATTTACAATATCTGGCAATGAGTCTTTCACAACGTTGAGGTCACAAACTGATGGCCGGACATTCTCCTTCAGGATTTTCTGATAGACTGCAGACTTAATGGTTCCATCAATTATGGCAAGTCGTTCAGGTCCTGAAGCTGCAAAGCAGCCCCAGACCATCACACCACGTTTGACTGTTGGTATGATGTTCTTTTTATGAAATGCTGTGTTGGTTTACGCCAGATGTAATGGTACAAACACCTTCCCAAAAAATAAATAAATACAATTAAAAAAAAAACAAAAAAAAAACACTTGTCTCATCAGTCCATTTCATTTGGACCGTTTTTGCTCAGACTCTTTCTTATTGTTGAATCATGAACACTGACTTTAATTGAGGCAAGTGAGGCCTGCAGTTCTTTAGATGTTGTTGTGTTCTTCGTCTGTGCGCTCTTGGAGTAATTTTGGTAGGCCGGCCACACCTGGGACGGTTCAGCACTGTTCCAAGTTTTCTCTATTTGTGGATAAAGATTCTGACCGTGGTTCTGAACTTAAAAATGGCTTTATAACCCTTTCCAGACTGATACATGTCAACTGTTTTGTTTCTCATCTCTTCTTGAATTTCTTTAGATCGCGTCATGATGTGTTGCTCTTCAAGCATGCTTCACTTTGGCAGACAGGTTCTATTTATGATTTCTTGATTCAGCAGGTCTGGCAGTAATTATGCCCGGGTGTGGGTAGTGAAATTTAACTCGGCTTTCTAAAATAATGGGGTTACTTACAGTTCTTTCATGATTTAACAGAAGGGGGCAATTCTTTTTTCATGTAAGGCCAGGTATGTTAAAATGTTAAAATAACTTTTTTTCCCTTAATAAATTAAATCATAATTTAAAAACTGCATTTTGTATTTACTTGCATTATCTTTATGTGGTATTAAAACTGGTTTGATGATCAGAATCTTAACTGTGGCAAATATGCAAAAAAAAAAAAAAAACAGTATATATATATATATATATATATATATATATATATATATATATATATATATATATATATATACATTTATATATACATACATTAATTCATTAATTAATATTAATATTTGGGCTTACAGATTCTCATTCTGGATATTTTCTGGCAGCAGTGTCAGAAGTCACAATGGCACATTCAGCACTTTGGCTGGTGTTGTTGCACTGGATGTTCCTCCAATCTCCAAGCAAGTGTAACAATTTAACCCAAGCCGAACTGCAAGAACTGGAGATGATCAGCACCTGGGTCATCACCCGCAGTTTTCCCTGCAGTGCCACCTGCGGACTTGGCCTCCGCACTCAAGAGCTCTGCCCTACTGGGGGAAACCGAAACATCTCCAGCACCTCCTGCAAGATGAGGACCATCCGCTGCCTAGACACCTGGCAGTGTGGACTAAAGACCCAAACAACAACTGCTGGTCAGCGCCTGGTGCTAGACTGCTTAGAGGAAGTGATGGAAGCCATGGGCCGCTTTGCATTTGTGGTGTCTTGGCGCTTTGCCCCTGGAATCATCACTTCTGATGACTCGTTATTCAGCCGCTATGAAGCCCTGAGTCTTGACAAGGTGGTGCTAGACCCCCTTAGAGAAGAGGATTCTGGGACATACCGCTGTGACGTACTAGACACCGGCAAACGAAGAGTGAAGAGGATGTATAAAGGGGTGAAAGTTTTATCACCTAAAGAAGTGAGTTTAGACTTTGCTAAAGGTCTGATTCACTGGGAAAACCCTGAGAGTCTGTTTCCTAACACGACGAGCACAGGAAACCCGTATCCCAGCAGCATCGTCCGAAACATGGCACTGATAAGTGTGTCCGTATCTGCTGCAATAGCAGCACTCATCCTTCTGCTCTTGTGGGGGTTTTACCGGATAACACTTAGAAGAACAGCTCAACTTTCCCAGAACAATGTTTGAAAACGCTTCAAAGATTAAAAAGTCCTTAGTCACTGATGCAAAGTGTTAAGAATGAGTTTGATCAAGTCATAAATGCATGCGACTGAAAAACATGTTCAGACTATCTGTGTACTATTTATAGAGCAGAGCTGTTAATGAACTGTGAACTGAAAAGATTCACATTACATTTGTGTTAAAAGGTCAAAGAGTTCACGGCATCAACAATGGGTCGAGTATAGTCACAGGTTCCTAATTTGGATGCCAGGAAACAATGCTTAAAATATTCACTTGCTCACCCTCAAAAGTTGTTCCAAACGTACACAAGTTACTTTTTTCCATTTAGCACAAAAGAAGACATTTTGAAGAATGTTGGTAACCAAACAGTTGACGGTAGCCATTAACTTGATTATCAACAGTATTCAAAATATTTTCAGATTAAAATACATTTCTAGTACAGTATGTTCTTCAAAAAGAAGAAAAAAGGGTCTAAATAAGATAGATTTATTCAATTTGTTAGAATAGTTGAGGGGACTTTTTAAAATTAATAAAAAAAAAAATATAATATATGTTTTAAGGAACAAAATGTTCCTATGTAAGAGGAACAGAAGAGCCTCACACTCATTTAAATGAACTGGAATTTTATTCAGGACGTTTAACAGGTCAAAGTGTGCCCACACCTCAAAAACAAACTCTCTATCAAACAAATAAACCAGTGAAAGGTGCTCTGTGAGCGCAGGAAAAATCCACAAACACTCTACAACTCAAACTTAAGGCAGAGAGAGGAATAACGTCCACCTCCCACAGCAGAATGTGACATCAGTGAAAACTGGAACGGTGTTCAAACCATCCAGAAGCAGGAGTGCTGTTCCTCCATCAGCACTGGATTAACAGAAAACACCGGATAGTTTGGAAGGACTAGTGCCAGTGTGAATAAACTCCTTTATACACATTGGTGTAGTTATTTCTTTAGCTCTAAGCAAGTAAATGTAGACCCCAGAAATCTTAAGAATAGTCTACATCTGGTTAGGTGAAAAAAAGTTGCAAAAAGAAATACAAACTCTTACAGGCAAACAACACAACAGTCATTCAGTGTGTATTTAACAACCTGCCATGTGTCAATGTGTGTGTGTGTGTGTGTTTTAAATATACATGACATCACAACTAGCAAAAGGTGCATTGTTAATCTTTGAAAAGAAAAAAAGAAAAAGTAATTTTTCTCATTCAAAGAGAGTATCCTCACATTAGGACAAGGTTGCAAGCAAGAAACCCACAGAAAAATAGGTGAGATTTGAAAACAGACCCACTATCATTATGACACGCTGGTTTCATGATCATTTTCAGCATGCGAGATACAGCAACAAGAGATACAAAGCAGCCCAGCCTGTGATCTGCTTCTTGTGGACAGTGTATCATTTCATCAAGCCATCTTTCATAAGCGATAACCATGAAATCACCCTCACATATTCCCATTCAAAAATAGTAGAACAAGTGAAACAAATAAACAAAGCAGCAAAAAGAAAAATCAAAATACAAATTCTCCAACTCATTCATAGCTCTTTTGACTTGTCCAGCACACAAAAACATGCAACAGGCCGACTCTCAGACAGCATGAAAATCTCCAGCCACTCTTATATATTAAAAAAAGAATAATAATAATAATAATAATAATACACATCCAGACCTAAGACGGTCACATATTGCTCTAAGGATAAAAAACACTATTCAAATCACAATTTCATGCTACTTCTATTTGTAGCATTCTGCGATACAGTAATCTGTTACTTGTGATAATATTTCTCTTGCAGTATATTGTGTTCAACAGCTGCTCAGCTCGAGATCTAACAAGCAATTCCATATACAAAACCTTTTTCATGCTGTTTAGTCGTCAAATCATTCACTCAAGCATTCAGGGGAATCTCCGATCATTCCAGGGCAGCCAATCCTAAACAAATGCAACTTCTAGAAGCCTATTTTAATCTTCAAGATACATTCAATTTGGTCACAGAAAGAAGACATATGGGTCCTGATTGTTGAAATATGACTCAGTCATTCTCTGTCTGGAATCTCACACACTTCTGAAAATTGTACTGGACACCTTTGTTTGATTTTTTACAAAGTCAGCCATCACAAGCAACATGCTGATACAAGCAGCATCCAATAACGCAGACTGACTGGAACCATTATGGAATGAATCTTTTGCTACAAGTTCATACGTTAACAGCTTAAGAACGTATAATTAATGCTGTATGAAAGCTTAAGCATCCACGACCAAACAACATCGAGAGTCAAGCCCATAAAGCCGATCAAAAGTGGCGCCTCTTTGGTAATATCATCCCCAATATTAAAATGGAAGACTCGATCAAATTCAAATCCCTGAATAGTGTTGTTATTTTCCTCAAGATGCAAAAAAATGAGACTTTGTTCCCCAAACATCAGCAATGAACCCATTTCTCAAGAGAAACGACAGTATTAGCACCAAGCAACTTCTGAATCAGTCAGTGGCTAAAATGACCCATTAAATAAAAAACAAACGCTTGTCCGTTTGCTAGAGTTTGCTTGGTCTTTGACATCAGCTGGTAATGTTTGCTAGCAAGCTGATGAACAATTTGGTTTGATTGGCAAATGCATTCATGATGTTTCTGCTGGTGTATAGGAAGGATCCGTATGTAAGGCATCATCTGCAGCTCCGGGGGTTTGTGTGAATCACATTCAGAAAAGACTGATTATGAAGCCCCATGTTTTCCACTGTCGCTGAGATCTTGGATGGTGACGACGAGAAAAAAAAGTAAGTATGGATTTTTCAAAACATCCATCTTATTGGACACAATGGAAGTTTTCAGTCTTTAAAATGTGTACAGCAGACGTGGACTTGAAAAATGCTGAGACAGGGCTTCTACCACAAATACTAGTTTATGGAAATAACCAACTGATGATCCACCTCTGCTAATGCAATTAAAACCAATTATGAGTGCAGGAGGTTTAACTAGCTTCCGTTCAAGCCCTTTTTTTATTTTTACCAGTGTCAGAGTACTAAAATATCTCCATTCCAAAATGTATAAAATCTGGCAACCTAAAATATGATTGCCCTTGAATGTTAGATCCTTAAGAAGTATAAAACCAAAAGCTCAGGGATGAAATGAGCACATTCAGGGTGTTAAAGGAAAAGAAGCCCTTAGATAAAACTTTTGTCTTTCTATGGATTGAGTGTGGGCGAAGTCCACATCCATAAATGGGCGAGTCAAAACAGGAAACGGATGATGTAGGATCCTAGAGATGCGAGGAGGAGCAATGGAGAACGTCTCCTTTTGGGAAAACAACCACTGAAAGAGTGCAGCAAGTTCTCAAGTGCTGTCGAAGCCTATCTCTTCCCAGTTTTCATGTACGATGGGATGCCTCCTCGTGCTGTCAGCCCCTCAAAGCGCTTGTATGTGTAGTTGATGAACACCCAGTCTTTACTCTTCAGATCCGCCTCAGTGTGGTTGGACACAGGAGCGACTTTAGAGAAAGAGGGAGGGACAGTAAGAATAAGATGTTTTGAAATACATAACAGTCCCAAAGAAATGCTATGTATTTTAGAAAGCACTAAAAACAAACCTGAAGGCTGGAGGATGTCTGAATCAGGAAACTCGTCAAAGTTGGAGGTGTCGTCAATGCTTTTGATCTCAATTGGAATAGCCGCTGGTCTCTCCCTAGGGGGGGAAATTGAGCAGCAAATAAGCATACCGGAATGATTTCTGAAAGATCATGTGACACTGAAGACTCTGTAGTCTTGTTGAGAAAAAAAAAATTCTTAACTGACCCCAAACTTTTTAATAATTGAAAAATGTTTGCTTTGCAAATGTCAGACAAAGAGTAGCCATATAACCTAGATTCACCAAAATAAGCAGTATCCACATTTAAAGAGCACACTGCATGGAACAATGTATCCCACAGTGCAATGTGCTCTACCTGAGCTCCTAATTGTAGCATGAATGAAAGAGCAGTAATACCAGCCCTAAAATTACTGTTTTCTTCCTGTCTGATTATTAGAACAAAATAATTTTTGAACAAAACTGGAATAAAAAATACAAATAAATTAAATAAATAACTAAAAACCATTTCTTGGATAACTGGATACTGGATACTACGTGCTGAATTAAACATGCAATGTGTCAAGGTCATGTGACAAATTAAGAGGGATCATTTGACAATGTAGCATATTAACGGTTTAAAATATTTATAATTAAAACGCAAAAGACATTATGCATGAATAGTAAGATGATTCCAGTTTAATCTGTGTGTGATGACAGTTTACCTGATATGGTCATAGTCCACTCCCTCAAAGAAAGGGTTCGTTTTGATCTCCTCCACTCCAGTGGCTCCAATCCTGTGTTCACTCTCACAGCAGAACCTGGTGGAAGACAACAAAACATGAAGAAAAACAGCCTACTAAATATAAACCACGTCTCATGTAGTTTCACAACATGGTTAATGAAAACAAAATCCACGGGTTGAGAGAAGTGCTACAGCTAAGTTAGAGTACAAAATAACCACAGCAAAAAGAGATGAACATGAAGAATGGGAGAATGATAGGCAGTGATGAGGCTAAACCTGAGGATAAGATCCTTGGCCTTTTCTGAAATGGGAACCTCAGGTGGAAATGTCAAAGTTTCCCGCCAGTTCATCACTTTCCTGTAAGTTTCCTGAGGCGTCTCAGAGCAAAATGGAGGGTAACCTGAAAAACACCCACACAAACACTTTAGCCATATACGGTATCTAAAATACTCATTTTATTTATGAACCAAAAATCAACTCACCTATCAGCATTTCATACATAATGACGCCCAAACTCCACCAATCACAAAGCTTGTTGTACCCATTTTGCATAAATACTTCTGGAGCGATGTAGTCAGGGGTTCCAACAGTGGAGAAAGCCTGAAAAACCACAAATAATGTGTCTACTCTTTTTCTTCTGATGCAACACAAGAAACATTGTGAGATCTACTGGATTACACAAGAGTACATCGTAACCCCTTCCATGGTACTTCTACAATCATCGTCTACCATATTAAGAACATGTTCATTTCACAATAACTTCCTAAAACACTGGATTAATCTGTACCCACCCACTGTGTGTAGAACAGTGCTAGGTCAAGAGGAATCTCTTACCAACTGTCTCCTGTTTCGTTTCCATGTTTCTGCTTTCCTCTTTGAGTTCATGTTCTGTAATGCTGAAAAAAAAAAAATATATATTTTTTTTTGAGCAAGCATGCATTACATTTAAACTGCTGAAAAGACAGTTTTAATGCTACAAAAATATATATTTCAAATAAATAAAAAAATTTTAAGCATCCAGAAAAATTAAGCAGCACAACGGTTTTCAATATCGATAATAGTCAGAAAAGTTTTCAAATCATTAGGATGATTTCTGAATGATCATGTGACAGGAGTTATGGACCGTGATAAGTCTTACTGAAGTCGCTGGGAAGGCTGTGGTTAAGGTTTCTGTAGAACTCTGTGCGGTGAGCTTTCTTCAGACCAGTGCATAGGCCAAAATCAGACAACTTCACATGGCCCTGAAAGAGCAAAATGACATTGTGAATGAGAATCACTCATTAGATCAAAGCTATGTGACCCTGCTAGGCTATTAGATTGAGCTATAATGTCACATCTTACCTATATTTTCAATATACAAAAAAAAAAATATTGTAATGATACGAGTCTTTATGCAGTATCAGTAGAACAAAGTGAAATGTATCTGGTACTGTTATTGGTATTAATTTAAAACAAATGCCTAAATTGATCAGAATAATGTCCTACTTCAAAAATACTTTATTGTGCTAAAGATAATTGAGTTTGATGATTCTATTCAAATACAGTTTAATATATATTTTTTTACCCTCGAGTCCAGCAGGAGATTGTCAGGTTTGATGTCTCTGTGGATGAAGCCCATCTGGTGAATGGAGTCAATAGCCAGCACAGTCTCTGCAATATAAAACTGTGTGGCCTCCTCTGTTAAAGTGTCTTTTTCATCAGTAGAGTCATCATATCACCTGGGCAAACACACACATGCATATATCAATCATCCTTTGGCGTGGCTTTCCTACCATCATTTTGACTGTAAAGGGATCTGACATCCTGCACTCACCTCCAGGCAGAAACTCCATGATCAGGTAGAGGTTCATCTTATCCTGAAAGCTGTAGAACATCTTCACCACCCAAAGACTGTCTGCCTCTACGAGGATGTCCCTTTCTGCTCGAATATGGCCAACCTTGAACAGAAAACAGAGACCTGTTAACAAATCAAAGAACTTTAAAGTGTCATGAAACCCTAAAACACATTTTTTGATATGTGAACATATACGAACAGGTTGCACATCAGTGAAAACAACAATAGCACTCATTATGTCTATTAAGGGAAAAGTGGTAATTTTTAATTTTTTGGACCAATTTCGTTCTTCTGTTTCAAAAAGAAAAGTTCAATCTATATCACGAAAAGTGATGTATATGCTTTAATTCAGAGTGGCTGAAGAGTATGTCTACTTCAACAGTTTCCCAAGTTTTTCCCATGTTGATCCAATCACTTTTGTATTATGCATGAAGTTATTTTACAGCATAGAATTCAAACCTGATGAACGAGCTTCCAGTTTATCTCTGTAAAGATAACCGTAACAATATTTAATATGTAACAACATGTGGAGTGTGCATGAGTGTTTTCTGCGTTGAACGCTGTAATGAGTTTAACAGCCGTCACTGTGTGGATTATAATAGTTCACATTCGGACCAGAGCAAGCTTCACTGTTGAAAGACCAGTGCGGAAACAGGGGGACATTTTAAATGACATGTGTCGACATAAGTGACTCCATCAGTGAAGACTCACCTGTTCTTTCTCAAGCATATCAGCCTTACGCAAGATTTTCATGGCATAAACGTGTCCTGTGTCCTTCTTCTGAACTAACCGCACCTAGAGAAATAAAGCGGATTTTAAATGTAATAAAATCACAAAATACACTACAGTTCTGTTTTGTTTTCATGAAAAAGTCTTTCATGGTCACCAAGGCTGCAATTATATTCAGTAAAAACAGTAATATAATTGTTACAATTTTCTATTTTAATATTGAAAAAATGATAATACAGTGGTAGAGTATACACAATACACAAACTGTCTCACAGCTAACATATATGCTAAAAACGACCAAAAAAATTTATTCATGAGGTCTTTAACAGAAAGAAACATATACCTCTCCGAAAGCTCCTCGGCCAATCACTTTGAGTGACTCAAAGTCCTCTAATCCAAGCCGTGTTCGTTTGAGACGAAGGAACTCTGTCTCTTTCCTGGCATGCTCAGACCGCCGGAGACGCTTCTGCAGGACCAGAAAAGGCAGAAATTAAATTGACCGATCACATGAAATTGCATTCTGAACTGTTTTAACATATGGGGTGTGTTTTTTCAAAAACGCTTTAGAAAACGGAGTCAGGCCAAATACCAAAACAAACTTGCAGCCAATCAGCAGTAAGGGGTGTGTCTACTCATGAGTGCACAGGACAGACATTGGCCGAGCGACAACAGAAAGATAGAGATGGCGGATAAAAACAAAAACAGTTTTTCTTCTGTGATTTGAAATATCAACATTGGGCTACCAGAAATCACTTACCCCACCTTTAATATTTAACAAAACCACCAGGATCTAGACCAAGATGTTTGTTAATGTAAGCGAGGAAATGGTTTCAGAAAAAAAGGCCAGCATTTCAGAAATGCTCACCTCTTCATCACCTAGTCCCTCTTGATCCATGACCTTCTCCAATTTCTGCTGCCTGTAAGACATAAAGAATAACGTTCAGACGTGTGATGAAACACTAGCAGCAAGAGGCAGATTGCTTCACCGCACCACTGAAAGGTGTGGTCTTCTAGTCTGACATCATTTCAAGAGGGACGGTACAGACCGTCTAAAAGGGCCCCTGGAATCTGGGAGGTTCTTAAAGAAACAATGTGTGATAATGACAGATAGTCGTCACACCATATTGACTCAAACCTACAGTATGTGAAGAATTATATGCATGTGTCCAAATGCTTACGGATTCATTTAGACCCGCCAAACCTGTTCACTAGCCAAAGTTTCAAAACTACATGTGTCTCACTTATTTTAACTAGCACATGGGCTACAACAAATGTTCAAGGGAAAATGGAAAAGTCTATATCTAAAAATAACATGAAAACAAATGAAAAGTCTTTTGCCTTTTTGGGTCTCACCTCATTTCCCTTTCCTCATGCTGTGAGATCAGGTTGCTATAAAAATTCTCCAGAGTCACTTTGGCCATGGTGACCCTTTCCTTAGTGTGGTTGCTCATCGAGGAGCAGGACGTCTGACTTGTCATCGCCATGGTAAACTGGACAGGAAAACCATGTTACATCAGAATGGACAAAATTAGACATGTTTATAACTACAAAAAGGATACAAAATAGCCCAGGTCGTTTTAACACTTCACAAATCAGAGCTCTGAATCTGATATGGTTAGATACAATGCCTCCCAGTCTTTAATCTATGAGGGGTTTTCAGATGCCATGGACCCCCAAATACCACCATGCTTTCCATTACCAGCTTCCCAGGGGGCTTCTTGAAAGTGAAAGGCAGCATTTAACAACATTTACACAGCAAGCCACAGTCTTTTAACACTCAATCTTCCACTTCCCAGAAGCTCCACGCCTGTAAGGTCTGACTGGACCTTTGTTGCGCCGTGGCCAAAACAAGCATTAAATACCGGCTAAAAACGTACATTTGTGTACATTTCTGCTTGGAAATTCAAACAAACGCTATATTTGTCATCTGACTCAACTTCCACAGCTGATGTCACTGAGACTGAGGTCTGGGAAAGAGGCGTTTGCAGACAGCAAGGGGAATTTTACTCTGAATAAATCGTCTGACTAATACAATGAAATGAAACCAAGTTGACAACGAATATCATAATGACATAAACATACCATCGGATGAACAAAACTTAATACTTATAAAGTCCATAATGGAAAGACACAACAAACAGAAAAACGGACAAAACAAAAATACCGTAACCACGCATACTAAAGTTTGTCAGTGCATGCAAAGCCACGCTTTTAGTGTGTTTGTTTATTTAACATTTATGCCGTTTTAAAAGCAAAACCAAGGCTAATAAATTCTTATAATTATAATAATTACAGTCCTAAAGAGAAACTATGTAAAGTAAAAACACAATAACTATTCTCACTTAGTAAGACTGTCAGTGTGCTAGCAGCAGCCGCTAACGTTAACTGTCTGTTCAGACTCGTCTGCTCTCAAAGCAAAGTGTGAAACGGCTGAGATCCAGCTTAATTTCTAATAAGAGCTCAAGCGACTTTGGCAAAGTATAAACAACTACCGAAAACAAACTATTACCTTCTTGTAAACAATGTGTTTGTTTGAAATAATCCTTGTTTACTTACCTTCCACTCGACCTCAAACTGACTTGCTCTAGTGGACGACGACGGACATTATTTCCGTCTTCCGGGTTTGTGCTTGAGTGGAAAAGAGAACAAAATAAAAGTCCCCTTTCTGTCTTCTAAAATATTATTATTAAAATTAGATACTTTTTTTAATCACCATTTCCTTGATTAACTGACCTACTGAAAACAATTATTCTTCATTTCATCCATACATTTTATAAATACATTTTTTATTTTATGCCTGAACACTGATATAGGTATATATTTGTTTGTGTTTTATTGAAATGTAAAACAAATACCCATTTTTTGACTAAAACAATAGCAGCAACAACAGAAGAAAGTTCTGTTTATATGGTCAAAGAATATAATCGAAGAAAAATGTATGATTTTCAGAAGGGACTCAAGGTCTAGCTATCAGACTAAATATTTCTTTGTAAAATGTATTAAAATAAGTTCTTGACAAAACAATGTAAGGGAAAAAAAAATAATAAATAATAGAAATGTGTAAATGTATAACATAATAAAACACGTAACTACTTACAACGACCTGACTCTTTGTCATGTCAGCATATAGTTTTACCAAGGTCACTTATTTTTCCAATAGATACGTTTTTTTTTTTTTTTTTATATGGTGATATTGGAATTTTTGTTTAGTTATTTTAGTTTTAGTAGGGTTTGTATGAAGGACTGAAGGATTGAAAAGAATCGAAACCACTGCTGTGGTAACAACTGTAACAGCTGTTCAATTTAACACATCCCCATCCGAGGGCGCTATTGTTCAAAGAAGTCTGGACACTAGATCAGCCTCCAAACCATCATGACTATTCACAGCCGGACAGGTGAGGTACAGCTGCAGAACTTTCCACTCTCAGAAAGAATTAGGTACAAAGATTCGGGTGGTACCCTATCAAAAGATACATTTAAAGAGTACAATATTAGTACTCTGAAGGTAAATATTAATACCTAAAGGATACATATCAGTCCCTAAATATGTACATATCGGTACCCAAATGTTAGTACATTTTAAGAGGGTAACTACCACCCCAGTGACAGCTTTTGTTAAAGTGTACCAGTATGACAAAATACATTTACAATTAAATATTAGATGCATGCTTCTTATTATGTTGATGAGAGAATACTGCTTTTAACAAATGTAACATATTAAGAAAGTTGTGCAAATGAAGATGATCCTTAAATAATGAGGATTTGAAACTTCTTGGTTTTACCATACACCACAGATTTTTTATCTGTCCATGTTAGATGACAGCCTACTGTACATAAATGCTGCATGGGAGAATTAAAATATCACCTTTCTCTGCATGCAGAACTATGAGTTTATAGAACTAGTGAAGAGGTGCTTTTGGGGTTTCTGACTAGATGCCTTGAGAGGTGATGACTGGAAAGTTACAGAGAGCCTTTTCAGCACTGTGCCCTTGAGAGACTGTCTCTTCTACAAGCCTACTGTTTGTCTGTTAAATACCAAATAAACGAGCTTCATTGAAAATCCTGGCCAGAGGCGTCACATTCCTTTACTGTTCTGCCTTACAAAGCCAAAAGCAGTAAAACTGCAACAGAAGAGGATTATCCCAATTCACATATTTATGCACTATTCAATACTTCAAATAATGTGAGTAGAATGCTCACAATAAACATTTAGAAAAAAAAGTTCACATTCCTGGATGATGCCCTTAATTAAACAGAACATGGTCCATTTTTTTTCTCCCAATCAAGAATAAGATTCCTTCATAATGAGGTTTTGTCTGATTTAGCTCGCTTCCTAGGTATGTACACACAAAGAAAAAGAAAGAGAAATGAGATTCAGAACAACTGACTTGAGAAGGCGGGCAAGACAAACTGGAAGTCCCACTTTTTTTCAGAACTGAAGGCATGGCTTAAAACTTACCATGTTTCTATCTTTCATAGCTCCCTCTCTCCCTTTCAATACATCTGTCTGTATTAGATGCCATACTCAAGAACCATCTAGGAGTACCAAACCATAATTGTTCTCTTTTTAATATACACTGGAAGATTTTTTTTGTTCCCTATATTGAAAATGTTTACAGTTTTATGCTATTGAATAAAATGAAACGATCCACTCGAAAGTCTCTGCTCATCATGACAGGACCTGGATCAATGAGCAGCGTCTCGGGCCCATGACATCACTTCCAGGGAGGCATGTTGTACACGTCCCCGTCCCTTGACTCCACCCCCGCGTCAAAACAGTGCCAAAGAGAGACGTGCAGAAAAGTGATCATCAAGTGATCAAATCATTGTTTTGCAATTCAAAATTTTTGTTTGCAAAAAGAAAATTTATTTTCCTTAATACTTTAATTTTCGTTTGGAAAACTTTATTTTCATTTGCAAAACTTTATTTTCTTTTGCAAAACTTTATTTTCATTTGCAAAACTTTATTTTCTTTTGCAAAACATAATTTTTTTTGCGTATATATACTGCGTTAAAATTACTCCATACTATTCCACCATTCAGCACTAGTGCGAGAGTGGTTTGAGAATCACCCACAATTCAGGATGGTGTTTCTTCCACCATATTCTCCTTTCCTGAATCCAATTGAGGAATTCTTCTCCTCTTGGAGATGGAAAGTATATGATCGCAACCCTTACAACCAAGTAAGTCTTCTTCAAGTAATGGAAGAGGCCTGTGGAGATATTGGGGTACAAGCATGACTCGTGAAAATATTTTCTGTGATGTTGATGAAACTCTCTGGTCAGATGTAATTGAGAGGCAATGAATGCAGTACATTTATCACTCTATTTTTTATTTACCTATGTACTTATTTGCATTATATATATATTTTTGTGTGTGTGGGGTGACAACTTATTGTTATACACCTGAACTCCTCATTAAAGAACTTAATGAAAAACATGTATTTTCATTTATTTCTTTGTGAATCTTTAGCTGAATTTGTTATAAAATCAATAGAGAACCCACTTTTAGTTTTGATGTTAATATTGAATTTTAATAAATGCATTACTAGAACAAAATGCTGTGTTTCATTGTGCAGTGAATACTTAACGGTTTCGCCAGCATAAGAGTGTGTTTAGTTTGCTGTATTAACTGTAATTAAGGAAAAACTGTAATTAAAGTATTAAAAGGTAAGAAAACTACATTATCTCTCAGTTATTCCCTCAACACTATGTCAGAATAAACAACATAGTGGACAGTTGTCCAATGATTTCTTTATATAGATGTAATTACAAAATAGGAGCGGAAGCAAATGCAAGTGTAATGAACCAAGTTCACACAGAACATCAGAGAATAAACAGAAAGCCACATGATGAATATAGGGCAGATCTCTCCCCGCCAGAGATCAGGTCCAGAACCAGACAGCAGGTGAGCGTGATGCAGGGATTGAGATGGGTGATCCTGACGAGTGAAGAACCAATGGTGAGCACGGGAGTGAGTAGATCCATCTTGAGAGAGACAGGAAACAGGGACTAAAAGACCAGGCACGAACATGGGAGACTTCAAACAACGATCTGACGTTGACGTTCAAACAACGATCTGACAAACAACGCCTCCTGGCGTTCCCAGACGAACCTACCTGTCGATTGTAATCATCAATAAGGGAGTGATCCAGGATGTCCCTAGCAGGTACCCAACTCATCAAAACAAAACATCCGAATAAAAAAAAAGTGCCCACCAAGCTTGCCGGGACTGGAGTCTTTTAGCAGATCTATATATTAAAGAGTCTGATTGGTTGGTCCAAATGATAAAAAGTTACCTCCGACCCTTCTAACCAATGACACCATTCCGCCAATGACACCATTCCGCCAACTTGACGGCCAGCAATTCTGTAACCAATGTCATAGTTATGTTCGGCAGATGATAGACGATAGGACAAAAAACACACAAGAATGCTTCTGGTCGTCTGAGGAAGCATGTTGGGAAAGAACTGCACCTACCCCCCAATGCATCGACCTCCACCATGAACTGACATGTGGGATCAGGGGCGGCTGTATCGGACCACCTGAACATAATTCTGGGGGAGGTCAAGGCGGTCAGAGGTGTGGCTAGTTGGCTGAAGTTACAAATGAAACGCCGATAGAAGTTGGCGAATCCCAGAAACAGCTGTAGGGCCTTACGGGAATCTGGACTTGGCCAATCTATCAGAGCCTTAACCTTGTCAGGATCCATGTGCACTCCCTCAGAAGAGAATATGTAACCTAGAAATGAAACAGACTGTGCATGAAAAATGCATTTCTCCGCCTTGACAAAAAGTCCATTCTCTAGCCACCTCTGAAGCACTCGCCTGACGTGTTGAACTCGTTCCTGGAGAGACAAAGAAAAAATCTATGTCATCAAGGTAAACATATGAATTGATCTACCATGTCTCTCAACACGTCATTTACGAGTGCCTGAAAAACCGTTGGGGATTTGGAGAGCCCGAATGTCATAACCAAATATTCAAAAAGCCCTCTGGGGGTAATGAAAGTGGTTTTCTATTCAGGGATAGAAAGCAAGGGAAGTTTGCATTTAGAAGAAGACTTACCTGGTAATAACTCTATAGCACAGTCATAGGGATGATGCGGAGGAAGAGAAGCAGTGCAAGGCTTACTGAACACCTCCTTTAGGTGTTCAAGCCCCAATCCACCTGAGGATTATGTTTCACAAACCAAGGATGGCCTAAAACAATGGGTGCAACAGGGGAGTCCTGGAGGAGGACTGGAATGGTCTCTGTGTGATTGCCGGAGGTGATTAGGCTTATGGGACCAGTAGTAAGTGTGATGTTGGGGAGCCAAGCTCTCCTCACCTGCATGGGCTCGTGATTGACGACGGGACTGACCGTGTTCTCCGTACTGCTGCCTCGAACTCCAGTGCTTCCGCAAGTGTGAACTCTGCTGCCAGCGTGCGGAATTCGATAGAGTAGTCCGCAACAGAACAGTCGCCTAAGATCCGCGAGTATATAAATTTGAATATCCCTTGTTTACAGTGGCACTATATGCCAATTCTCACAAACAAATTTCAGCTTCACTGGATTCACTTGAGATGTGGACAGGATGTGGGGTGAATAGTGGTTGAAGTGATGGAATAAGATTGAATATTATGCATCACATTTCTTTGCAACTGTTTTGTTTTCCACATATAGTCAGAGCTTCAAAAGCCACTTTACTGGTTTAAAATGCATCAGACCTGTAGGATTTCAGTTCCACTTTGGCATAAAGGTGTTTCACGTCAACAGTACGTAATGGTACTTTGTGACCAGTTATACCATTTCAGTCAATGTTGACAGAGGCAATTCTTGAACAGTCTGTTCTTGTGAGATATCACAGAGTTTATCTTGAGTTGGATCACTGATATTGTTCAACTGAATTTCTCAGAGTTTGACATGTTTTAGGTACGTTACCAGAAAATAACAATAGATTAAGTTCCCTCCAATATAATAAGTATAAACCATTAGACTTTATAATATCTAGGACTCTATAATACACCTGACACAATGTGATGCAAGGTGCAGCGCAAGTGGGTTTGCTAGTTTCAGTCCGGCACCGTTCGCATTTTCCCATCCAGCGCCACGTCGTTTAATTAGCACACCCATTTGCGCTCATTTTTGCGCACATGGGTGTGCTGGTCTAAAAAAGAGGTGTGTTCAGGCACATTGCTGGTGCATTGCTATTTTAAGGAGCTGAAAATAGAATGCGCCATAGACCAACTCAAACCTGGTCTAAAGTCTGGCGCAATGTTTTTTCTTTGTTATTTAAGGAGCGTCAACACAGTCTCACTCTCTACTCGTCAAATGTCTGACACATCGTCAAGTGATCTGGCGTCACTTTTTTGACGCACTGGGTATACCTTTGGCGTTATTTTTCAACGTGCAGGTTAGTCCGATAGACTTCTATAGAACTCAGCAGCATTTAAATTTGACGTCTTGGTTCAGCACACCGCAACGACACTGAATAAATAAAAATAAGTAATAGGCTACAAAAAAAATTATATATGACAGAGATCGTTTTTATCTGGCCCTCCAACTTGTTTTTGAGGTTTAAATATTCTCGCAATCTTTTATCAAAGTGATCTCTGTGCCAAAGCTTAGCGCGTTCATCAGTGGTGAGTTTAACAACACTCAACTGCAGGTAAAACAGCATTCATCGGTGAGTTTGACCAAAGCAACACTCAACTGCAGGGAAAACGGCATAAAAAGGTGAGTTTAACAACGCTCCAAGGCGCGTGCAAGTAAGCAGTTTAACCGTTTTCTTACCACCCATTTCGCTTATCGCTTATTCATAGTTCATCATCTCTATGAAATCACGTTCAAGAAGTCTCATTCAGGACACATCGCGATACTTGCCATCAGTTTCCATGTGCCACAGGGTCGGTGAGTAACGTTAGATATAATTACGCTCTTTTAATGCCTGTTATAAAATGTATTCTGTCTTCTTTATTAATCAGATTAGCGCCGTATTGTTTACTCGCTGTATTATATCAGTCATCCGAGGCTGTCTTTGAGTTTCATTGCGTTTAACTAAATGAACACACCTGCTAACTAGTGTGATTAAACCCTGTCGGTCACGTGACGTGCCATAGACTTTTAATATATTCATTTCATGTCAAAGATGTAAATTTGTAGTAAAATCATGTTAACCACGGCACGTACAATAGTAACAAATTAAATTTGAAGTTAAAACCCAGGAACGGGACATTTACCATGTTTTTACCTCAGTAACTGTAGTTCTACTATGGTATATTAATAACCAATACAACAATACAATAATCATCAAACTAACTTTGGTTGTACAACTGTAATTGTCGTTTTTGATGTGCTTTTATATTACAGATATCACACATTTACTGTATCATGCTTTTGATACCTTTTTATGTAAATCCAAAAAAAGTAAATAAATAAAAAGACACATTTTTCCCTTCCTGCAGTTCATTCATATCAGTTTATATTTTAAATATTTTGCTCACAAAACATTATTAAAATTCTGTTTATAATTTTATTTTACCCCCTCCCCCTTTCTTATTTTTATTATTTATGTATTTTTTTTAGCTGAAAAGATGTAAAGGAAGCAGTCATCCCTGTGGTGTTTGTGGAGAGGTTTTCCTTCAGAAATGGAGAAGACTGAAAGCTGAGGAGGCAGACATTTGCAGCAGTAAGTCTGTGTTGGTTTTACCTTTTTATCAAACTGCTGTTATAAATTGCACAGCATTTGTTGTTTCTTAAACTTTTGCACTGTCCAAATACCCACACTTGCCATCTTTGCACTTGACCAATCGATTATTTATTTGACGTATTTCCTAAGTTTAGGCCAAGTGTTCGAGTGAGCATGGTGACCACAAGTGTGTGTCGAACTTTTCATGACCTGATGACAGTGGTTCCCAATCCTGATCCTGGAGAACCCCAGCACTGCACGGTTTTGGTGTCTCTCTTATCTGTCTTGGAGTCTTCACTGATGAGCTGATGAGTTGAATCAGGTGTGTTTGATCAGGGAGACATCTCAAATGTGCAGTGTTGGGCTTCTCCAGGACCAGGATTGGGAGCCACTGCCTTATGGGACACACTTAAGTGTTTACAGAGATTTTTAGTTTGATTATTCAACTTTGCATTTTAAAATAAATTCTAATTCTCTTTTCATTAGTCCCTATTACAGAGGACAATTTAATTTTTGGGGCTTCTAATTAAGTGAAAAAAAAGCAGTTGCAAATGATGTACAAAATAAATATACTTTTCTGTACACCAAGAAAACATGCAACACTTTGTTTTACTAAATTATTCTCAGTATCTAATTATTATTATTATTATTATTATTAATAATAATATTTCACATACATTGGAAAGGTTTCCGTGAGGAGATCAATTACACTACTGATAACATTCCTTTAAGCATGTAATATTTTTTTTTTTTTTTATAATTCATATGAATATAGCTTGCTATTATTGACTAGCTTTTAATAATAGATGCATTTAACATTTTAATTATACAGCATCTTTACAGAGGCTGCTTTTATGGTCTAAAAGTAGCATGTAATAATATTTCCTTCCTTTCTGTCTTTCAGGATTGTTCGCAGATAATGATGTTCTTCTCGATCATGCACAAGGACTCACCTCTTTAACTCTTTATCTTCCCAACACACACAGAAATGCTCCCTTTATCAGTGTTTAGACTTTGCAGTGCAATTTTGTTTTAGTTCTAAGCTTATAATGAATACATTGTGACCTTCCAGCAACCCATATATTGTATACAGAACCAGTGATCAAAACAATGGTTGAAAATAGTATTTTTATATTGATAAAGCATTGTGTTCTCTTTTTCAAGCTTCATACAGTAAACTTTACTTCTGGTGCTTTTATCATAAAAAAACAAACATCAGTTCTCATCAGGAGTTTTCGTAAAGGACGTATTCATGCACAGCCATCCCCTAGTTCCAGTCATGAAGTGAATGATGTTATTGTCAGTTTTATTTCTGCATTTTTATGTAGCAGGTGTTTGTTTTCCTGAACACTTTCTCTTTCTTCCATTGTTCAGACAATCAGTGTTTATTTAATGCTGTGCTGATGGAGGTTTATAGATTGATATTGCACACTTGACATGCATGTCTTCATGGTTTTTATTTTCTGAGTTTGAAACAGTGTGTTGTATCACTTTTTGGTCAAATTCTCCAGTGTTCTCTGAAAGACTATCTGTATTTACTTTTTTTTTCTTTCTTTTTTTTAAATAAAAGTATTTGCAAAGAATTTTTATTCTTCATAGTGGCAAAAACAACTTATTGACAGAGGATGCAGTGCAGTTATATGGGCAATTTGTCTTTGAATCAGTTTTTTGAACTCTGTTTTTATTGCTAGAGTTCAATTGGTAAAGAATGGCAAATCACAGAAAAACAAAAGTGAATAATTTTTATAGCTTTAAAACAAAACATAACATGCAATTTAAATGTTACAAGCTAATCATTTGATTAGAAAATGCACCTGTCTTTGAAAAAAAAAAAATAGATTTAATGAGAGGAATCGGTTCGATAGAACTGCAAATGCTGGCCATGTGCTCACCAATATTGCCCAAAGCTGAAAACAATAATTAGCGCATTTGCATTATTGTTGGAGGAAGGTGTAGACGTTAATGAAACACAATCTAATAGGTAGCAAATGTTATTGATTGTTAACCAATCTATCCCTTCAGCCGAAAAACGAAAGACATCGGTCATAAATGGATAAGGAAGCGTGACGCCGCTGCTCAGCTTTGATATCATTGGCTGTCAATGTCCCTTGTGATCGCAGGGTTGTCTGTGGTTGGACTATCCTTTAACCCATATTAAACAGCGCATCGTGTTACAAAAGTACGTTTTGCTACTATTATCACATTAGTAATATATTAAGTCAATAATTAAGGGTTGCTATGTTGAGGAAAATTACCTCTTTAGCGAGATCCTAACCCTAACCCTAATCATAACTTCGACGAACTACAAAAAACAGCCCCTAGTTTCGCCTTTCCATATATAGAACGACGGAGGCTTGTGGGTAATGTAGTTTAAATCGTTTTATTGACGAAATGAAAGAAATAATATATTTAATGGAAAACTGGATATATGAATAGTTTAATTGTGTAAACCTCTATGATATAATTGAAAGACAGAGTGAAATTTGGTATTTTAGAGTGAGCAATATTTAAAATGGCTTTATGAAACATTTCCATTTATTTCTGAAAACTGTGCCCGACATTATTTTATCAGCATAGCATAAGTAAAAATCCTTCTGGTTTTCTCTTTGATTCATTAATTGGACTCTGATTTACAGCCATTTCAAATGTACAGTTTTTGGCTCTTCCGGGGGGTGCTACTGGGCCCCTGGGGGTAGAAGGGCAGTAAAACCTACATATATGTATTCTCCCCATCATGGACAACAAACTGAGCTGAGTCACATTTATATCTGACAGTTTTCACAGACTAACCTTTTCTTATTCTTATGTCATGAGCAGTAAAGCTTTTGACAGGACATGGTGAGGCCATCTGATGAAACATGGCAAAATTAGAAAGAAATGATTTAATAATAAAAATTATAGATTATTTATTTTATTTCTGAAGTTAACAGTAATAAATATAATAGATAAACCTGCAACAACTTGCCATTATCTATTCCCCACTGTTAAGCAGTAATCAAGGACTTGAAAGGAATTTATACACATTGTGATACTTCACTATTCCACAAGGAATAATTCATGGAGTACTCAGAATACTATATATATTAACTAATTAGCAACAATCAGTGTAAAAATGTCCTCCTCATCCCCTTATCTGGGTCCTCAGATGCTGGACATCAGTAATGTGCATGCTCTTGGATTTAATGCAGTACAAGATCCATGTTGATCATTCCTGCTACATTCTCAGTTATCCCTCAAGTGTTTGTAACTATAAAGTAAATGGCTTTTCAAAATAATTCATCTAGTAAATCCCTTTATATAGATATATATAGGCATATTTGTGATTAAATATATACAATAATAACTTTCTGGTGTATTGTTCTTCCAGATGTCATTAATGTTTAAGCAAAAAATAATCCTGGTAATTAATATGTAGTTTTTCAAGTGTAGAATAAACCCATAGTAGCCTACAGTATCTAGTAAAATTATGAATTTACCAAGAATTTTCAACACACAATATTCACCATATTAATTTTATTGAAGCATAGACTATGAAGTTGATAAAGTAGCTTCAAGACAAACACAATTCAAGGAAAATAATAAAGGATCAAAAATTCATTAATATCATAAATTAATCAGTTCACACAGATGAGTGATGAAATGTCCTTAAAAGTAAAAAGAATCCATTCAGTCAACTGTGATACAGATCATGTGATACATATAAGACATGTGATACTGTTCCAGAAAATAATGATTCCCATCATCACATCTAAACTGGTTTCATCTCCCCATCGTGTTCTT
This sequence comes from Carassius auratus, assembly GCF_003368295.1. Taxonomy (NCBI): domain Eukaryota; kingdom Metazoa; phylum Chordata; class Actinopteri; order Cypriniformes; family Cyprinidae; genus Carassius; species Carassius auratus. The sequence continues at coordinate 56,592 of NW_020529035.1, forward strand.
CTTCTCTCGTGTCTGGAAACAGTTTGTGGTTGATATCCAGCACTGGTGTGGTGTAGCTTGTTCTCAGCCAGAGGATCTGTCAGTCCTAAGATCCCAGACCTGGTCAAAGTGAAACAAACAATCCAGATTAAGTTGTTTAATGGACAGAGAGCTCAGCTTATGTTCTGTGTGATTTTAGCAGGGTGAGCAACTATGACCCTTGTAGTATTATACACTTACCATTCTTCAAGCTGTTTTAAGACCTTTAGAGAAGGTTTTTCTCTGAAGACAATTTACCACATCCTCTTCTTTCTTTCTTTCTCTCTTTCTTTCAGTCCTTTCAAGAGCATCACTTGGTCAAAACCCCTCATTTGGCTGATGAGATCATCTGTACAAATTAAAATACTGCAATAAAAATTACATTCTGCAAGAATTAAGGCAAAGGACTTGCTCATGAGACACCCCTTAGCATGTGACAGAAATTTTTGCCTCTATAATTCATCTATTGTTGCAGTAAATGTGTCTTTTTTCCCTCTCTAATCTATCTTCAAAGTTCCTGACTTCTCTCACAAATGTGTTTTAGTCTGTGCAGTGTAAGGCCTGGCTTCAAACCAATCAACTATCAATCCACAATTTATAATACAACATTTATGAAACAATGAAATAATGTAAACCACTTTTATAAAACTTGTATTCTTTTATTTAAGACAAACAGTTGTTTTTTTTTGTTTTTTTTCTTTACTTAAAGTTTAAAAATATTCCAGTCACACTTTGCCAACATGCTGTAATTGTAATAGCTGTATATAATTTATTTTTTATTTTTATTAAGAATAAAAACATTGAAAGAATAAATTACGGCTGAGATGAACAGTCCTGTGAGATAAAATCATAAAGTGCTGTAACACATAACACAGCATTGCACAGCATTGCTTCCACACACACATACCAGAGGACTTCTGTCTTTGTTTGGGCTCAAGATGGCCGTCTTCATTCCTCATGAGCAAATCATTTCCTTGGTCTTCCTTCTCTTCTGAAAAACAAGATAATCTTACTCTGTGTGCAATTAACATTGCTCATTAAACATATAGACGGTTTCATCGGGCGCACGCGCCTGGACCTAAGTTAACTTCCGGTCTGTGTTGTGTATATCGGTCTGGCTGCGGTGCCATCTACAAATGCAGTTAAAGGCAAGGTGATGAGTAGACTGAAGTTGGGCTCAGGTGGTTGTGCTGTGGGATGTGTTTCCCATACATTTATTTATTTTTGGAGACTCGCCACAATTTTTAAACTGATCTTTTTTTCAAAAAGGCTTCATTGAATAAACATGAGTAACGTTACTTACTGCACGTTTAATAATAATAATTCCTTACATTTATATGTTTAAATATCAAAGCGAGGCACAGGTGTTTTTATATCGCTGTATTTCTGAAGGAAGACTTGCATGTTATATGCCTGATAGCAGCGTATGAGCGTACCAGCTCTGCTTTGTTTACAGCTGTTACTGGGGAAACCTCTATTTCTCGCGCTTTATGTCTATGCTTTAAAACATCTCCTGTTGGCAAATAAAGAATTTGCATTTTCATTAAGTCCGCCTGATCCACGCAGAAAAACATTTTGTTTGTTATCAAAAAATATCTACTCTAGAGGGACTTGGCTGTTGTTATTGATTCTATTTGGAAGTCTACCGGAAGTTAAGTTAGGTCCACAAAAGCGCTCATGCGCAGTAACGTTTGTTTATGTTGTTGCCGTTGAAACCGTCTATAATTAAGTTAATTTAAAATAAGATTCAGACCAGAGCATTTGATGAGTAAATGTTGATTCAAAAATATTTTAAACAAATGTACCTGGGAAGAGCTGATCATGGCAAGATTCGCTGAGACTCAGTAATAGCTCTTTTAGTTTTTAGGAAGGTTTGTGAGGGTTGGCTCTTAAAATAGCTGTTGAGCTTGAACAGCATTATCTGCAAACAATCCTGTAAGACAGAAAGAAAGAAAAATATTACTACATTACATGCATCTTATACATTACTGTGCGTATGTGTGTGTGTAATTATACAGCTATATTCATATATATATTAAAAAAAAATATTACGAGCTAACAGGACTGTTATCAGTAGTGCGCAAGTCTTAATAATGCCAAAGCACAGTGCCCTTAATGAACACTAAACCCAAATTATCTCCAATACCGCTCCGGAGCTCTATACCAGGCTTAGTGTATCCCATCATGCATCATTTTTTGGAATAAATTGTGAGACTTTTTGTCGAGATCTCACAAGGGGTCACGGAAACCTTTACAATGTATGTAAAATATTAATAATAATAATAATAATAATAATAATTAGATATTGCAAATAATTTTTCAATAAATTTATTTTAAAATGCAAAGTTGAATAATCAAACTAAAAATCTCTGTAAACACTTAAGTGTGTCCCATAAGGCAGTGGCTCCCAATCCTGGTCCTGGAGAAGCCCAACACTGCACATTTGAGATGTCTCCCTGATCAAACACACCTGATTCAACTCATCAGCTCATCAGTGAAGACTCCAAGGCAGATAAGAGAGACACCAAAACCGTGCAGTGCTGGGGTTCTCCAGGATCAGGATTGGGAACCACTGTCATCAGGTCATGAAAAGTTCGACACACACTTGTGGTCACCATGCTCACTCGAACACTTGGCCTAAACTTAGGAAATACGTCAAATAAATAATCGATTGGTCAAGTGCAAAGATGGCAAGTGTGGGTATTTGGACAGTGCAAAAGTTTAAGAAACAACAAATGCTGTGCAATTTATAACAGCAGTTTGATAAAAAGGTAAAACCAACACAGACTTACTGCTGCAAATGTCTGCCTCCTCAGCTTTCAGTCTTCTCCATTTCTGAAGGAAAACCTCTCCACAAACACCACAGGGATGACTGCTTCCTTTACATCTTTTCAGCTAAAAAAAAATACATAAATAATAAAAATAAGAAAGGGGGAGGGGGGTAAAATAAAATTATAAACAGAATTTTAATAATGTTTTGTGAGCAAAATATTTAAAATATAAACTGATATGAATGAACTGCAGGAAGGGAAAAATGTGTCTTTTTATTTATTTACTTTTTTTGGATTTACATAAAAAGGTATCAAAAGCATGATACAGTAAATGTGTGATATCTGTAATATAAAAGCACATCAAAAACGACAATTACAGTTGTACAACCAAAGTTAGTTTGATGATTATTGTATTGTTGTATTGGTTATTAATATACCATAGTAGAACTACAGTTACTGAGGTAAAAACATGGTAAATGTCCCGTTCCTGGGTTTTAACTTCAAATTTAATTTGTTACTATTGTACGTGCCGTGGTTACCATGATTTTACTACAAATTTACATCTTTGACATGAAATGAATATATTAAAAGTCTATGGCACGTCACGTGACCGACAGGGTTTAATCACACTAGTTAGCAGGTGTGTTCATTTAGTTAAACGCAATGAAACTCAAAGACAGCCTCGGATGACTGATATAATACAGCGAGTAAACAATACGGCGCTAATCTGATTAATAAAGAAGACAGAATACATTTTATAACAGGCATTAAAAGAGCGTAATTATATCTAACGTTACTCACCGACCCTGTGGCACATGGAAACTGATGGCAAGTATCGCGATGTGTCCTGAATGAGACTTCTTGAACGTGATTTCATAGAGATGATGAACTATGAATAAGCGATAAGCGAAATGGGTGGTAAGAAAACGGTTAAACTGCTTACTTGCACGCGCCTTGGAGCGTTGTTAAACTCACCTTTTTATGCCGTTTTCCCTGCAGTTGAGTGTTGCTTTGGTCAAACTCACCGATGAATGCTGTTTTACCTGCAGTTGAGTGTTGTTAAACTCACCACTGATGAACGCGCTAAGCTTTGGCACAGAGATCACTTTGATAAAAGATTGCGAGAATATTTAAACCTCAAAAACAAGTTGGAGGGCCAGATAAAAACGATCTCTGTCATATATAATTTTTTTGTAGCCTATTACTTATTTTTATTTATTCAGTGTCGTTGCGGTGTGCTGAACCAAGACGTCAAATTTAAACGCTGCTGAGTTCTATAGAAGTCTATCGGACTAACCTGCACGTTGAAAAATAACGCCAAAGGTATACCCAGTGCGTCAAAAAAGTGACGCCAGATCACTTGACCATGCGTCAGACATTTGACGAGTAGAGAGTGAGACTGTGTTGGGAGCGTACATGCTGCTTATTAAGCACAGGGACGCACAGCAGCACACAAACATGCCAAATATTAAAAATTAAAGGATTGCAATGCATAAGATTTTTTTATATATATTTGCCTACATGTCATAATGGATAGTCATCACAGGTATCAGAATTAGGCTATTTGCACTCACACGAACAAGTTCCTGTCAAAATGCTAGTCTTTGTGTGACAACATCTTGTTTGATGACGATAAACACACAACATTTTTTAAATAAATATTTTTATTATAGCTTAAAATGTGACCAAATGGCCATGTGCCTGCAAACACTGGCATAATGCCTTGTGTGTGTGTGTGTGCTCTTGTTTTTGTGACATATCAGGACACAACTCTGTATAATGACATGGGTATGACACATGTATTACAAGGAGAGGGTGACTTATGAGGACATAACCCATGTCCCCATTTTCCAAAACACTTATAAATCATACAGAATGTTTTTTTTTTTGAAAAAGTAAAAATGCACAAAGTTTCCTGTGAGGGTTAGGGTTAGGTGTAGGGTTGGTGAAGGGCGATAGAATATACAGTTTGTACAGTATAAAAACCATTACGCCTATGGGATGAACCCACTTTTCACAAAAACAAACGTGTGTGTGTGTGAATACCGTTTTTCATACTTTGCCTTTGTTTTCTTTATTACACCTTTAAAACGTATACTTTTGCTCTCCTTAAATGGATTTACAGTATATGCATAGGAATTACATCTTGTGCTATGTGGTGTATAGTCTCAGTGAAGATTCCTGACCTTTTTAATACAGTAGCTGTTTTTGGTAATTCTGCGCCATGCATGTCTTTAAAACCACAATATACAGGACAACATGACGTCCAATCAAGCATTACTAAACATTTAATACATATGTTGTTGTTTTTCTTGTTATTTTGAAACAAAAACATGAATTAAATTAAATTAATTAAATGAATACATAAATAATCAAGGGGCTGCCTTAATATAAGCCAATAGAATGTTTTTTTTGTGTATGAGTGGGCATTTACAGAAAGAAAGAAAAATTGACAATGCTTTTTTAAATTTCATTTTATATAAACAGTCTCTTAATAGCCAATGTAGAAGATAACTATAACTATAACTTAAATGCAAATTTTAAGAGATTTTAAAAGATTTAAACCATTTATTGACTTTTCACACACTTTTTTTGACAAACATGACTTAATTAATCAGGAAATTATACATTACAAATACATTAAATTAATTAAATTAATTGGTTCATAAAACTTGTAGCACATTAAACAATCAAAAGGGATTTTGGATTTATTTGCACTCAAACTTGAGGCTTGAAAATATTTGGCCATGAATGACTTGAAATTGTGACAAAAATGGTGTCTAAAATTAATAATAAAAAATACAGCATGTTTGCTTAACATGGATTACAATGTCTAATGGTTTTGTCCAAATGCTTGCAGTTAACCTTAACAAAGCACTGATCTTCTAATCCCACTTCTTACCACAACCCACAAACCCCTGCTTTCTCCCACATATTTTATAACCCCTAACCCAACTTTATAGTCAAGTCAAGTCACCTTTATTTATATAGCGCTTTAAACAAAATACATTGCGTCAAAGCAACTGAACAACATTCATTAGGAAAACAATGTGTCAATAATGCAAAATGCAGTAAAAAAGGCAGTTCATTATTGAATTCAGTGATGTCATTTCTGTTCAGTTTAAATAGTGTCTGTGCATTTATTTGCAATCAAGTCAACGATACCGCTGTAGATGAAGTGACCCCAACTAAGCAAGCCAGAGGCGACAGCGGCAAGGAACCGAAACTCCATCGGTGACAGAATGGAGAAAAAAAACCTTGGGAGAAACCAGGCTCAGTTGTGGGGCCAGTTCTCCTCTGACCAGACGAAACCAGTAGTTCAATTCCAGGCTGCAGCAAAGTCGGATCGTGCAGAAGAATCATCTGTTTCCTGTGGTCTTGTCCTGGTGGTCCTCTGAGACAAGGTCTTTACAGGGGATCTGTATCTGGGGCTCTAGTTGTCCTGGTCTCCGCTTTCTTTCAGGGATGTAGAGGTCCTTTCTAGGTGCTGATCCACCATCTGGTCTGGATACGTACTGGATCCGGGTTACTGCAGTGACCCTCTGATCTGGATACAGACTGGATCTGGTGGCTACGGTGACCTCGGAATAAGAGAGAAACAGACAAATATTAGCGTAGATGCCATTCTTCTAATGATGTAGCAAGTACATAGGGTGTTATGGGAAGTGTTCCCGGTTCCGGTTTACCTAATTAATGCAGCCTAAAAATCCTTTAAAGGGTTAGTTCGCCCAAAAATGAAAATTATGTCATTAATAACTCACCCTTATGCTGTTCCAAACATGTAAGGCCTCCTTTTATCTTCGGAACACAGCTTAAGATATTTTAGATTTAGTCCGAGAGCTCTCAGTCCCTCCATTGAAGCTGTGTGTACGGTATACTGTTCATGTCCAGAAAGGTAAGAAAAACATCATCAAAGTAGTCCATGTGACATCAGAGGGTCCGTTGGAATTTTTTGAAGCATCGAAAATACATTTTGGTCCAAAAATAGCAAAAACGACGACTTTATTCAGCATTGTCTTCTCTTCCGTGTCTGTGTGAGAGAGAGTTCAAATCAAAGCAGCTGGATTTCCGGTTCGCGAACGAATCATTCAGTTCACCAAATCGGTGATTAAACGGTTCGCATCTCTAATACGCATTAATCCACAAATGACTTAAGCTGTTAACTTTTTTAATGTGGCTCACACTCCCTCTGAGTTCAAACAAACCAATATAATTCATGAGTAATTCATGTACTCAAACAGTACATTGACTGAACTGCTGTGATGAACACCGAGCCGAGCCAGATAACGAACAATAGACTGACTCGTTCACGAGTGAAGAACCGTTTCTGTCAGACGTGTCCGATTCGTGAACCGAGGAGCTGATGATACTGCGCATGTGTGATTCAGCGTGAAGCAGACCGACACACAGAGCGTCTGAACTGAACTGATTCTTTTGGTGATTGATTCTGAACTGATTCTGTGCTAGTGTTATGGGTGCGGGTAAACCGAAGGCTTGAATCAAGGGCAATCATCGCCAATGACGCCATTACGTCGAGCGCAAAAGAACTGGTGAACCGTTTTCTTCAACCGGTTTATTGAATCGAACTGTCCGAAAGAACTACTGGTGATCCGAACACCGATGCAACCGGTTCTTCACTCGTGAACGAGTCAGTCTATTGTTCGTTATCTGGCTCGGCTTGGTGTTCATCAAAGCAGTTCAGTCAATGTACTGTTTGAGTACATGAATTACTCCGGGATATTAAATGCAGAGCATGAATTCTGAGTATGGGTCACCATACTTGGCTGAATGTCACATCACTTTCACTTCACTTCATTGGGACAGTAAATGTAGGTTTCAAATCGTTTTATGTTTTTGATGTAAACTAACCGAAACATTGTTTCTATATTAGGGAGTTTATTCATAATATTTTTGAGTTGGAGGGAAGTGAATCCCCAACAGTGAAATTTTTGCACTGGGCACTACATTCTTGCAAGTAGATTATAAGAGGTTCTTTGAACAAACAGTGGTTCAAGAACACGAGGTAGCATTTTAGTTTAAGTTTTATTTGCACATGAGATTTTTGTTCTGGTTTTTTTGTATAAACAACTGTTTTATTGCTTGAGGAAGAGTATTACTTTATGCGTACTGATGATTATCAATTCCATTTTTATGTAGAAATCTTTTACTGCCAATACGTTGTATTTCATAGATTTATTTTTGTGTTCATTTTGTAGACTTAAAACAACAGGTCCATAATGTAGACTTAAAACAAATGTGCTTTGTAACAAACAGTTCTTGAGGTAAAGTATTTTAGTTTTAATTTCATGTTCATATGGATTATTTAAAAATAAGTATTTATTTGTATATTTAAAAAAAACCTTGAGGTTTTTTTGGAGTTCATGAATTTCATGAGCATATGGATTAAAAATAATATTAATTATTTGTTAAATGTATTACTAAACCTTGTGGTTCTTTGGAGTTTATGAATTCAAATGTTTTTTTCTAAACATTTACAGTTTAGAAAAGTTACAGAGGCAAACCATAAAAATGAAAGAAATTGTTTTAAATGCTGTTTATAAATGGAATTTTATTTTTTAGTTTTGTATGATCTCTTGAATTTTTGGTTGAGGTAAAGTGTAATTACAAAGTGTAATATGCTGAAAGAAAAATAAAGATAATACAATGTTGTCCTGTTTGTTTATTATGTGGTATATTTAATGTTAAAAGGAATAAAAATTCCTTTGAAAATATAACCCATTTATGAAATCAAATTAACCCATTATTTTTGTAAAAATAACCAATTTTTGGGTAGAAAAAACAACCCATTTGCTGGGTTAAAATTAATAACCCAACTTCTTGGGTTAGTTTAACCCCATATGGGTTCTGTCCTATATTTACCCAGCAGTTGTGTTAAAAACAACCCAATTTGGGTTGTTTTTAACCCAGTGTTTTTTAGAGTGTGAGTATAACACTAATCTTGGGGGTGGACTCATTTAAAATAATGTAATCATCAGGTTTTAGCCATGTTTCTGTAAAACAAAGCACATGTATATTATGATCAGTGATCATATTATTTACAAAAAGTGTTTTCGTAGAAAGGGATCTGATATTCAATAAGCCAAGCTTTATCATTTGTTTATCCATATTGCATCTGTTTTTTATTTGTTGAACCTCAATTAAATTGTTAATCTTAACTTGGTTTGGACGTTTTTTGTATTTTCTAGTTCGGGGAACTGACACAGTCTAGGTGAAAGAGTAAAAAAATCCCCCATACTGTTATAAATTTCAGGCATGATCATTCTTCAGTGCTCTAATGCCTGGATGTCTTTTTTCTACCATAGTATAATTTGTATTCATGTATAAGCATACACATACATAAAAAAAAACCTCTGCCGATTCACGATTTTAAACTATTTTATGGAAGACTCAGACCAGGGCGTCCCTAAACACAGACACATGTCCACTCCTCCACACAGGAGTTCATCTCCTCCCCTTTCCTGTCTCAGAACACAGGTGAGCTCTGAATGTTTTCTCACACAAGCTGCTTAGCTTCACTTAACACATTAACAAACGAATGAATGAGGACTCTCTGACCTCAGGATACCACTGTTGCTACACTTAGAGACTTTTTTAATTTCTCAAGGTTTCTCTTTATCCAACAGGTGTGAGTATTTTCTCTTTACTGCTTGAATACAAGCGTGTGTTTGAATAAGGGTGTGTAGGGAGGTTCATTCTGTTTCAATACCGATAAAGTCTTGTATCCTACAGGAGTCATGTAACCAAAACTTGCCTCACAGGATTAACTTCCCTTGTTTTACAGTTTCTGTAAGATTTTTTTTATTCACATCACATATTTTTACATATTTTACATCATGAATGATGGTATACTGTTAAAGTAAACTTCAGTTGAACTGTATATCTCTTGTCTTGCTTTCACTTTAAACAAGCACAAAATAGATTGTGCAGAGTATGATGGTCTTTAATATAGTGTTTTAAATGGAGCATTAATTAATATGTGGCTCTAAAGCTAAATATATTTCTGATATTTTAATCTTCACCGACTTATTTTGCTAGTAGCTTGACCTTTAAAGACTGTAGTTCTGTGCTTGCCAAGCTTTAGCAAGACTTAAAGTATTCAGGGAATTATGATTCAAAACCCAAATATAGCAGAGAATGAATACAGACATTTTCTCTTATAAGGCTACTGCCCGTATCCTGAATGGAAGATTAAGATTTAAGTATTTCTTGACATACAAGAACTGGCACATTTTTCACAATGTTTCCTTGTCATGCCGAGAGTGCAAGCTTAAAAAAAGTTGCATCAGCCATGCTATTTGTACTAAAAGATGCCTATATGATATACAAATACAATTCTTGATTTTTTTAATAATAATAACATATGACTCACACTGTGGTGTGTCCATCAACACTATAGCTTCATGCTTAAAGGGTTACTCCACCCCAAAATGAATTTTTTTTCAATAATCACCATGTCGTTCCAAACCAGTAAAAGCCCCGTTCTTCTTTGGAACACAATTTAAGATATTTTGGATGAAAACCTGGAGGGTTGAGACTGTCCCATAGACTGCCAAGTAAATAACAGTGTCAAGATTAATAAAAGGTATGAAAAGTTGTCATCAGAATACTCCATCTACAATCAGACATGCAATCTGGGTTAAATGAAGCGACGGGAAAATGTTTGCAAAAATAACGACTTTATTCAATAATTCCTTTGTCAACAGTCTCCTCTGTGTCACTCCATATCACCGTGCTGCGTGTGTTCTTCTGTGTCATCTGCGCCACAAGGATGCACTGTTTCTATGTTTATGTAGAAAAGCATATGCAGCACAGTATTTACTTGGCAGTCTATGGGACAGTCTAAAGCCTCCAGGTTTTCATCCAAAATATCTTAAATTGTGTTCTGAAGACAAACTAATGTTTTACGGGTTTGAAACGACATGGGGGTAAGCGATTAATGACTACATTTTCATTTTAGGGTGAAGTATCTCTTTAATAACCCTTGTGAAACAGATGAGTTCTTAAATTGTATTCAGTGTGCACTTTAGTGTACTTCAAATTGTTAAAAAGTATTCTTTTTAAAGAAAATATAAAATGAATGAAATAAAAGGCAATTTTTATGATTTGTAAATACATATTAAGTACTTGATTGTAATTGTTAATTGTTAGTTGACCTATAGGCCTGTAATACTTAGAGAATACTTAGAGAAAGCTGTTACCATAGGGCCATGCTAAACAGTAAAACCTTGACCTCCTGGTTAATCATCCAGACCAACTAAAACAGCAACAATGGCTTAAACAAAATTAAGAATTTGGAGGCAGAGTTATCCATTCACCTGACAAATGGCAATTGTGTACAGGAAACCTGTGTGAAAACAGTCAGCAGAATTTTCAGTAGCATGATACTCTTCTTATTTGGGAAGATCTGAATATATTTAGTTTTTATATAGTATGTAATTGCACCTCCCACATATTCAAATTATAGTGTATTTTTACTTTGTTTAAAGTAATCAAATGTTTTTTTGTGAAAAACACAAAGCATTGTACTGCCAGCCTAAATCTGATGATGAAGAGGAAAAATATGCACACAGACACTCAAAGCTGTTTTCTATCAAGGCTAATCTTTCCATTAGGTGTTTTTTAGCATGCAGTAACGCTCTGCAGAATGTTTTTACCATTACGTTTCCCCTGTCTTGTCCTCGACCTTAATATTATTTACATGAAGGATATGGTCCTGTTGAAAGTTATTGTCACTGATCTCAATGCTTATGCAGATTTGAGCATGTACTGAATCTGCAATTTATGTTCTGGATTTTGGACATTTTTGAACAATTTTCAGCAAAGCACTCATGTTTCATGTTGATTTCAGTTGTCAGTAAAATGATAATTTATCCCAGAACCTTTTCCCTGTGTTTCAGATTGTGTTGACAGAGCTTGAGCTTGCAGACAGTGTTCTTTGGAGGATTGTTAAGTGTTTTACAGTGTAAAATGGAACTACAGAATGTATCAAACGGTCACTATGTTCTCAACTCTGACAGAATTCTTGAGAATGGGTAAGTTTCAACTTCAAAACAAGAGGAACTTTTGCAAAAAAAAAGTTACTGCTTAAAAAGTTCACAAATTTGACATGGGGATTTGATACTAGGGATCTGAAACTCACGTGTTATTAGACTATCATTAAATCAGACCTCAATTTTCACTTGCATGTTGGTTTAGCTAGTAATATTATCTCATGTATGTTTTTTATATATAATATATTACACCAAATCAGTATTTTATTAATATTTTAAATTAACTTTTTATATTTTCTATTTCATTTTTATCTTAGTGTAATATCTAGTAATATTATGTTTTATTAAATTTCGTTTTTAATAAAATATCATTTAAATATTTAGTTAAAGTTTTTATTTCCATTAGGATCAATTCGTAATCGATATGTTATCAGTTAGTAATTTTAGTACTTAAGCTTATTATACATGTTTTCATCTTATATTTTTTTTCAGCTTTATTAACATTTAAATTAACCATTTTGTTTTTAATAAAAAGCAATCCAGTAATCACTTGGTAATTTGAGCCTGCAACCACTGTTTTAAACGCATTTATTAATACAGCATTCACAAACCTGCTGCATTAATGCAATTAGAGATAAATCTTATATCTTGATGGTCCTCACCTGGTCAAAAAGAGAATCAGTAGCTTTTCCTGCATTTTGTTTTTAAACATTTTCAATGCAAGATGAAATAGAGCTCAAAACAGAGTAATTAAAATGTACCATTGTTACTTTGCAAAATAAATAAATAAATTATTTTGCTTATATTACACAGATCTGATGCCCTTGAAAACATGACAGAGGGTGATACCTTCCTCCCCAGTAAGAGTAATGGAAAGACAGAAACTCAATTTACAGATGTGAGTATCCAGATTTCAGAACTGCCTTCACAAAAACTTGCTGAATAAAGCTGGATGAAACTGATTCGAATGATGTAAAAGATTCACAAACATAGACCCTCTCTATATTACAGTTAAGTATAATGTGTAACAGTAGGAATAACTTCTAACTACTCTGTCCTAGTAATAGTTTGTGGCGTTAATACACAGAAAAAGTGAATCTACTATTTAAATTAAAATAACTTATTCATATAAATTGACATACAATCCTTGACTAACACAACATTCAACTTTTATCGCAGTTCAAGGAAAAGACTTCTTTCGGAATGTCTATTTTAAACCTCAGTAACGCCGTTATAGGCAGTGGAATTCTGGGACTGGCTTATGCCATGGCCAACACCGGAATCATCCTTTTTGTGTAAGTCAAACTACACTTCCAATCAAGCATTTGCATTTAGGTTGATTTATGGTATAAATAGATAATAAAAATAAAGGTTATTAAAGGTGTGCTAGTAAAAATTAGTTCTAACAAATAAGTGTTTCTTTTATGTCATAAACATAATGAGTACTGTGTGTAAATTGTGAGTCTTTCTGGTATGTGCTCATCAGTGTTGTGGGTAACGCGTTACAAAGTAACGCGTTAGAGTACTCTAATTACTTTTTTCCTGAAATGTGTAACTTAACGCGTTAGTTTCGTGCGTAAGTAATCAGTAACTTCGTTATTTTTTAAAAAAAGTAATCCGTTATTTTAAGGAAAGGAAAATCCCGACTGCAGCCTGCTTTTTGTCAGACAGTAGGCCTAGGTCTACTGTGCCACCTGCGGATGTACAGTATCAGCGGAGCCGAAGCTCTGTGATCGTAAAGTCAATGGCTGTGATGCGTCTGTGCCCTGCGCCTGACCCTGTGTGTGTGTGGGTTTTTTTTTTTTTTTTTCGAACTCCCGGCAAGATAGCAGAGAGGACAGCGTTTGGTTTATGGAAGTACGCACATTATTTTCAATTTGTCAACGAAAAAGAAAAGAACATAACGGTAAAATGCACACTCTGCTTTGGTGAAAAGCTTCTGTCGACCGCCAAAAATTCTACCTCAAATTTAACGCTACGTTTTAATCGCTACTTTGAAGAGTAAATGTAAGAGGACTGTGTTAAAGCGAATTTAGGCTTGTGACTGTGAGTGACACTTTAATAATAATTAGTTCGGCTATTAAGCGATTTGTCATTTGCCTGTGTGGCAGTGAAGGATTTAATTCTGTTTGTTATCATTTTTGTTTGACAGGCAGCTGTTAATTTCTGTTAGATCATTGGCTGGCTGGTTGTTCATCATTTCTAAATGGATTTAAATCTGCAAGCCTGTTTAAGGTTGTGTTTACAAGTAAGCATACTTGTACTTTGATAACTGCATTATTTAAAGTTAAAGAAAAATCAGCAGTTATCTTGTGGTGATCATAATATACAGTAGCCTAGGATACCCGGGCTGGGTAACGTTAGGTGCGAATTTTGATTAATAATATGTTCTGTGATAATAAATAAATAAAACGCCATGTGGAATAGCCGATTGCTGACTGTCTTTCCTGTTATTGTTATCCTGCAGTGTTAATTTAGTCGGATGACTGACGTTATTCATTGTCGGGAGTCACGACTTCTAGGTGCATTTAAAGGGACCAGGGGCTGTGTCTGTCATGTGTGAGCCGCTGCAAACGGCTTTTAATTTTTGGTAACGCATGAGTACTCTAACGCGTTACTTTTATGAATAGGTAACGCTGTATCATAACTGATTACTTTTAATTGATGGTAACGTTGTAACCTAACTAACTACTTTCCAAAGTAACTATACCCAACACTGGTGCTCATACTTACAAATGTAAACAGAACATTTCAGGTTCTGGAGAAGTTTAAGGGGCCGTTCACATATTGCGTCTTTTGCACGCTCAAGTTCGTTATTTCCAATGCAGACTCGCAGTATGTGCGCTCATAATGGAAGCGACGCGGTCGCGACGCGCTCAAACGGACGCGTCCACACTGCATCGAGTTAAAAACATTTCAACTTTTCAGAATGCCGCAAGCGCACCGCGGGTCATGTGACAAGAACCAACCAATCAGCTTCATTCTTTCCCGTAACAACGTCGAAAGCTCAGCCAAGATGAAGGAACAGCTGAATATAGTTGTATATGGATTGCCATTTTTAAATAAATTTAGTAGCAGAGCAACTGCAAGCGATTTTTAGAGCTGCAAATCCTTTTATCTTTTGCTGAAATTTCCGTGTCTTCATGGAGAGAGCACGTCATGGTTGCTTAGCAAAGGCAGAGCCTCAGGGGCGCAACTGCCCGAGCGCTTTGGAAAGAAGGAGAAAGTGGCGGGCCTAGCTTTTTCCATGCGTTTTTAGGCGCGACATGTGAACGGCCCCTAATAAATCTCTCTTTGGCATTTGGCTACATTTTATTAATCTGTCTGTATCTCTTTCTGTCTGTCTGTCTGTATCTTTGTCTCTCTCTCTGTATGTCTGTCTGTATCAATAAGGCTTGGGCGTCGTGACGTCATTACTTGGCGTGGCCGCCACGTTGATAGCGTCCTTTACTGCTACTCGGTCTACTGCGCAGTGTTTAGACATACTCCCTCTCATTCGTGTGTCTTAATTTGATTAATTAAAAATCTGTTTCAACCATGGTAAACCGTTGCTGTATTGTGGGGTGTAATAGCGCAACACATAATCGCCATGGGGAAAATAAAATGAGAATGGATTAACTTTACACCACTTTCCTGCTTGGAGGCGCGATCACGGAGACCATAACATCTGAATACTAATTTATATAGCTTAAGTCAACATTGAAAATAAGGGAAATTTCTAGGGTTACTTATCCAAAATACGGGAAATTTCAACATTCATCTTTTTGTTGCTATCCCTCTGCTGACAGCAAAAACAAAACTGCTGCATTAACTAACGTTAAGCGATTTGTGAAGCTAGGTCTAACATGACTTTAGTTGCAGATTTGCGTGAAATTGTGCTCTCACAACAACCAAGCTATCTTAAAAAGCCCAACATCACGCTAAAGGTTGCTTTCAAGTGAGCAAAACGATGCTTTGAAAACATATGTTTCGCTTGACAGGTCCGATCGAAGGGCTTACGGGATATTTTAAAGGAAAATACTAAAACGGGAAGACAGTGGGAAAAGAGCTCAAATACGTGAGAACCCCGGATAAAAACGGGAGGGTTGACAGCTTCTAACTACACTTTTGTTAAAAGTACATGTGTGAATGGTTGTTAGCACTAACGTTTACCAAACAGCAAGGTGTAGCGCAGCTTACCTTTGTCCAGATTATTGTAACATACACTGTTTGCCGGTTTTATGATCTGACGCCTAAAAAGGCTGACACGGGAAAATTGGATATCATTCGACTCGACATGATTAACTGAATCTGAAGACACCAGTTGTGTGATTTTTGGCCAAATCATTCAGAAGTTATAAGCCAAAATATGCATTTTTCATATCTCCTGACCACTAGGTGGCGCTGAGTTGAAACACAGCAGGTTGTCTCAAATCATGGTTATTATAACACACACCAAGTTTGGTCTCAATATGCCAAACCGTTGCCGAGATATAGCCTCACATGCATTTTTGCATGCTTTCGTCAAATTTGTTAACTTGTCATTTGAGAATGGTTGGACGAATCAACTTGAATTCCTTGAACTTGAACTTTTTGCCAGCATTGTCTGAAGATGATCTGAGCCAATTTTCGTGAAAATTTGACTTACCGTCTAGGACGAGTTCGAAAAAGTAGGTTTTTAGAAAAACTTAAAATAGAGAAAAAACTAAACCTTGTGATTTTTTAATTTTGGGGTTCATTCGACTTGGCATGAGCCAAGGATTCAGAGGAAAATTTCATTTTCTGGCTTACAGTTCAAAAGTTAATAGCATAAAAATGTTGAAATTTTGGACAAGTGGTGGCGCTAGAGAGTTGGAGTAAGAGACTTCACATTTGCTATAGTTAATGTTGGGACTGTCCTCTATCAGTGTGCCAAATTATACAGCTTTCCCGCAATCGGTTCTATGGGCTGCCATAGACTTGCGGCGGAAGAAAAAGGTAGAATAATAATAAGAAGAATCCTAATGGATACAATAGGGGCCTACGCACCTTCGGTGCTTGGCCCCTAATTAAATGAACATCACAGTAATTGAACTGAATATTACAACTTAGAATATTATATCTTAGAATATTCAATTGTAACAAATTAAAATGTGTGAACATTTGATACCACAGTCTTTAACTTACATAGAAGCACACAAACATATTTAGGATCACTGTGGTGCACAGTAAGGTAACACACTGAGGTCACACACACACACACACACACACACACACACAAACACACGTTCACCTACTGTCTCTCAGGCTGTGGCACGTCCACATGTATCTCGCAGCCAATGCTGGTGTGTGTCCCTCTCCTAATAGTATCTTTATTTGTTCTGTTTCTGGCTGTAAAGTTCTTTATTAAGTTGGTGAATTTGTTAAAGTAGAGGTCTCTTATGGACATGTATTTCTGAGAGTGAAGGAGGAAGTGGGTCTCTGTCTCGATCTCTCCTGTCTGACAGTGAGCACATACTCTTTGCTCTCTGGGTAACCAGCTTTTTCTGTGTCTGCCGGTCTTGATGGCTAGACTGTGCTAGACTAAACTGTGAGAGAGAAGAAAAAAGTTTTCTAGTATAGTTTCTATCTCAACAGCTAAAACTACAACAAAAAAAAAAAACTTCCTGCCAGTCAAAAAAATCTGCAATATGCAAATAGGGGAAAGTGTTAGCAAATAGAACATGTCATTGACTTACTGTTTTGCATGCCTTTACTACGGAGTTATTTGTGTGTGTGTTTGTTTGTGTGTGTGTGTGTGTGTGTGTGTGTGTGTGTGTGTGCGATGGTGTTGTTGTTAGAAATGCACTACCAGCTTGTCTAATGCATCATTAATGAGATTAGAAGTTAGATTTGTGTCTCTGTCATCTCCTTGTCGACTGATGAAAATATCCCGATCAAACTGCAGTTTGTGCCGCCTAATCATGATTACGTAAATTAGCAATACTGAAAGTCAAATGACCGGCTGATGAGTCTGACAATCTATAAGAAATAATTTTGTGGGGAAAAGAATTCACTGAATATCCATCTACACAGGCTATTAAATTGTCAGTGGATTTTGTTTTGGAACTCTTTTTTTTTACTCCACCAAAGACAGAAATACGTACAGGTTTGGAACAAAATCAGGTGGTTATAATAAGATGAAAATCATTTTGGGTGAACTATTCTCACTGTCCACATGGGAAGTTGCTTTTTGCTGTTGTTGCTTAGTTTCATCATTTGTTTAACCTGTTTGCAGAATCCTGTTGCTATTCATCGCTGTTCTCTCTGCTTACTCCATACACCTGCTTCTGGAGTGTGCAGGAGTGGTTGGTGAGAAACTTTTTCTTTTTATCAATCAAGACAATTGTCTTTTTAAGACAATCCTGATAACATCACACCCTATGTTAAAATGTATCTTGACTTTTTTCTGAACTTTCCATTCTGGTTGTTTGTGTGTGTGTAGGGATCCGTGCATATGAACAGCTCGGGAACCATGCATTTGGTCAACCTGGGAAAATATTAGCAGCATGCATTATAATAATCCATAACATTGGAGGTAAAATTTTATATATTATACATTTCAGTAGGTACCCACAATGTCAAAAAGACATGACAGCTGATAAAGCAAAGTCAGGGATAAGCACTTTAAACAATATGAGCACTGAATACAGATGTACTACAACACTCAGTGTTTCTTTCTTTCAGGAATGTCCAGTTACCTGTTCATTGTGAAAATAGAGTTACCTCATATTATTCAGGGTTTTCTGCCAGATAACTCGATAGAGTGAGTACCAGAACACAATACTGATCCTGATGTGCCGGATACAGTGAGGTTCAAAACTGTAAAACTTTTAAGATTCTGAAAAAGATAAAATAAATAAACTTGATCTTAAATAAGTGAGAAATATTTTGCACTATGGATTATATACTATTTCAAGGTCTGACATGATATGTGGTGTTAAACATTTACATTTATTCTCTTTGTCAGTTACTGGCTTGTTGACGGGAGGTATCTCATCATTATCGTCAGTGTCTTGGTCATTCTTCCCCTGGCATTGTTGAAACAACTTGGTAGGTTCCTGCCTTCTTTCCTCACATTCTTTCATTACATTTTCTCCCTCTGTCATTTATCATTCCATTATATTTCATAATAATCACAATCAAATATCTGCACTAAGGATTGTTGAGTGCACCAAACAATGCTTTTAAATTCAAAGTCATTGCTCAGCGAAATTTCACAGGTGAAGGAATCAACACAATTGTGTTTGGAAAATGTTCTTTAACCAGATTTCACTCATTTTCAAGATGGTCATGTGAATTCGGCACAATATACAACAGAAAGCAGGTTGCTAATATGACTTGGTGGGGTGTAATAAAGGCCTTTATTATAGCTACACATTTCATCAGTATCTACCAGTTGAGCTTAAAAATGTATTCAAACTGGTATGGCATGAATGTAAATGCATTTATTATGTATTTCTGCATTTATTTTAGGGTATCTGGGTTACACCAGTGGTTTCTCCCTCAGCTGCATGGTCTTTTTCCTTATAGCTGTAAGTCAACTTTAGACTTCCACCTACATACAGTATAAACACACACATGTCTACATTAATAATGCCTGACATGTAGTTGGGACATATAAAACCATCTCTCTCTATTGTGTCTTATTAGGTCATCTACAAGAAGTTTGTCTCAGAGTGTCCTGATGAACACAGCTATAACAAAACTGTGCCCACTGAAAGCAAATACAACTCCACCGATGACATGTGTGAAGCCAAACTTATAACTGTCAACCCAGAGGTTAGAGATATAATCTGCAAATCAGACAATTATGTGTAATTTTAGCTTCACATTAAACGCAGTGAATTAATCAGTTAATTTCATGTTTTTTTTTTTCATTACAGACTGCTTTTACCATTCCCATTATTGCGTTTGCTTTTGTGTGTCACCCTGCAGTGTTGCCCATTTACACAGAACTCAAAAAGTAAGACTGGAACTGCACTTTTGTTCAATCACATTGCATTTTTGAAAAATTACTTTTTTGTCTCCTTATTTTAGTCCAAGCAAGAAACGCATGCAAAAAGTTGCTAATATCTCTATTTTGGCCGTGTTGGTAATGTACCTGCTGACTGCCATCTTTGGCTACCTCACCTTCTATGGTAAGTTTACAAAAAAAAAAAAAACCTGTACAGTACCTGGAACTATGGCATTTACAATGAACCATGGTAAATAATAATCAAAGTACCAGAATTTCAAGGTTTGTGATATTTGAGTTTGAACAATAACTTTGTGTCTACATATGTGCAGGAAATGTGGAGTCTGAGCTTCTGAATATGTACAATAAAAATGACACCCTGATGCTGTGTGTTCGGCTGGCTGTGGTGATAGCAGTGACACTGACCGTTCCCGTGGTCCTTTTCCCGGTATAAATTTTTTTTCTAGTTTTCCTCGCTCATTAGTTATTGCATGCATACAATTTTTCATTAACGTGTTGGTCGAGTGTTGACAGTACTTCATTGTTTTTCTCTAGATTCGTCGTGCTTTATTGCAGCTTCTTTTCCCCGATAAACCTTTCCACTGGGTGCGTCACATCTCCATCACTGTTTGCCTCCTCTTCTTAGTCAACCTGCTCGTCATCTTTGTGCCCAACATTCGTGACATCTTCGGCTTCATCGGTAAGTCAGGTCTGCCACATAGAGGATTTAATTATCACATGAACATAATAAAAATACAGAAACTGAGCTGAATGAATTTTGTTTTAGGTGCCACATCTGCTCCCAGCCTCATTTTTATTCTTCCGGGAATATTCTACATTTACATCGTCCCTGAGGAAAAGGAGCCATTGAAATCTCAGCCAAAGATCCAGGTGAGAATCATAAAAAATGTAAGTAGTACATTCTCACAGATCTATGGCTTCTTTTTTTCTCACTTTGTGTTACATTTTCCAGGCGATTGCATTTGTGACACTGGGTTTCATCTTCATGATTATGAGCATTATGTTCATCATAATCGAGTGGGTCACCGGGAAGAAGACGTCGGGTGGCCACTGAGAGAGCACCACCGGATTCCAAACATTAAAGACCAAATCTAATACAGAACACAAAACTCTTGAACCTGCAACGTCTGCATCAGGTTCAGTTTCATTTAATTAGTTAGATATCAAACAACTAATCCTTAAACAATAAACAGGTAATTTTGATTTTGTATCCCACATATTAAATTTGGTCTTAAACCTTTGCACCCCACTGAATGTGAAGTTCAGTTAATTTCATTTTTAAAGAAATAATGGGCAGTTTGATTATTCAACATTCCTAAAAGCAGCTTATAACAATCTTTAATAAGGAAGAGTGTACCGTTTTGTGATGAAACTGAAGTTAATGGATTGTTTTTATTGGTATATTTTTGTCGTTACATCAGAAAAATGAAATCTACAGTACAAGATGTCTTTTAGTAAACAATTAGTGTTTAGTGCAGTTCTCATCACCATCATATGACAACATTTCTTTACTCAGAGAAGAAGGAATATAAATATGTAGCAGTATTCCAGAAACACATGACACTGCTGGGGATTTTTCATGTTGTATGTCATTTTGTTTGTTGAATAATAATAATACTTTTTGAACATCTTGAAAATGAGAATACTTTTAACAAACTTAGGGAAAAAAATAATTGTGGTTAATGGTGAAATGTTGTGATTCAGTGACAAAAAATACCACTCCAGAAATGGGCCAGATTATTAATTATGAAATGTTAATAATTATTATATTTACAATGAATGTTAATAATTTATTTTATTTTTTATTTTTCTTGTGAAAGGTCACTACAGTATAACACAGCATTGATAGGCCTGCAGAATTTATCATCAATAATAAGCTCACTGAAATGTTCCTGTGGTCATACTATGCCCATCTGCGTTACTTCTTATCAGTATCTGTGAGTTTACATGGACCAGGACTAAAATTGTTTCCTGCTGGTCATTACAACTACTTTATCATAAATGTCAACATGTATGGTTGTTTTGTATAGTTTTTTTATATACATATTGTTTGTGGAATGGAAGAAACCTTCCATTATTTCTTGTAAATCAGTGTACATATTCTGTGTACATATTCTACAGTCTTTTTCTGCTCTGATTGGGCTTGAATGGTGATCGAAAATCAAACGTAATACTGAACGGATCAATAATCAGTGGGAAGCTTATTAATAAATTTGCATTTGATTTAATTCAAATTTCCTCATGATTGTTTTTATAAAGTGCCTTACATTAAATAAATGGTAACCACGGTAGCATTCCACAATGAGTAATGTTTAGAAGTACATGTATTTATTGTTGAACACATTTATCCTGAATAATAAAGTTGAAAGATTTTGTAAAAACGACATAAAACTATACCTGTACTAAAAAAAAATCTGACCAAAATATATACCTGTTATGTATTAGGAACATAAGACTAGTGTTAATTTAATTCCCAAATAAGTCTGAATTCTTTGACTAAATGATTCTGATTCATTGAATGATTCATTGACTCGCTCAGACAATAATTTGTCGCCACCTGTTGGCGTATCGATATAATCGAATATTTGAAAAGGCACCTAGCAACAAGGTTTACTTTTTTTATTATTTTTTTTATAATTATTTATTTTTATTTTTTAATTTGGCAACTTATCAGCTTTTGAAAAGTGAATCAAATTACAAAAAGGCATACATTTTCCCCTCTAAATTACACAAAAGAAAAGAAAAAAATTGATGAGCTAGCCAGCCAGGCAGTGTCATGATCATTAGCTGGAGTGCCCATTGACTTCAGTAGAGGGCACTCCACTCAGGACCATTCCACCCATCAACCACCAGATGTCACTTGGACACTAGCACCTCTCATACTGTTGCACCACACCCGAACTACATTCCCCATGAGTCACTTCATCACAATCACCTTGCCACACCTGCACCTCATTCATCAGTCAATTTCCTTGCCACACCTGCACCTCATTTACAAACACATAAAAGCAGCACAATCATTCTCACTCACTGTGAAGTCTTGTTTAGCTTGTCTGGCATTTCTGAGCGGTTTCCTTTGTGTTTGTTTTTCCCGTGTCTGTTCTTGGATTGTGTTACCGACTCGGATTCTCTGCTGCCTGCCCCGATCTCCGCTTGTTTCCGTTAATGATTCTGGATATCCCTAACACACCTGATGCCGTTCCTGATTTCTGCCTGTATGACCATTCTCTTAAATAAAATTCTGCACATGGATCCGAACGCCTCTGACTCATTGTTACAGGCAGCACATCAGTTTGAAGAGACTTGAACAGAAGTGCCTAGTACAGAGATAACACGTGAATCAAGCTAGCTGCAATAGTTCAATAATATTTCTTAATGTGTGATACACATTGTTAGTTTGTTCCTATTATTGTTGATCAGTTAGATACATGTAGCAACTTTTAACAACAAATCTACCTGCTTTTAACAACATTCCCTGAAAATTGGATGGCAACATTGATGTAGGTCACACCAACGTGGATTATTAGCATAGACTGTATAGTGGTTGAATTGTTCCAGAGACAACAAATAAAGATATAAAGAATAGATGGTACTAGCATCTTTATTCCATGTGGCACACAAAGCATGTCTCCATTACCAACACTTCCTCTAGGGAATGCACTTCATCTTATACAATACATTACTTCCACCTACAGGCATAAATCAGTACTCATCACAATAGACATTTACATTTAATCATTTAGCAGACGCTTTTATCCAAAGCGACTTACAAATGAGAACAATAGAAGCAGTCAGGTCAACAAGAGAACAAAAACAGTATACAAGTGCCATGACAAGTCTCAGTTAGTCTAGTATAGAATGCATAGCCAGGTATGTTTTTTTTTTTTATTAAATGAAAAAGACAAGAAAAGGAAAAGTACTGGTGTTAGTAGGTTAAGTGCAGGCGAAAAAGATGAGTCTTTAGATGTTTCTTGAAAATTAGTAAAGACTCAGCTGTACGAATTGAGATTGGGAGGTCATTCCACCAGCTGGGCACAGTCCAGGAAAAGGTCCGTGAGAGTAATTTTGAATTTCTTTGGGATGGCACCACAAGGCGTTGTTCACTTGCAGAGCGCAAACTTCTGGAGGGCACATAGGATTTAACCAGTGAGTTTAGGTAAGTTGGTGCCGTGCCAGTGGTCGTCTTGTAGGCAAGCATCAGTACCTTGAATTTGATCCGAGCGGCTACTGGTAGCCAGTGTAACCTGATGAGGAGAGGAGTAACATGAGCTTTTTTTGGCTCATTGAAGACAACCCTCGCTGCTGCATTCTGGATCATTTGCAGAGGTTTGACAGTACATGCAGGAAGGCCCGCCAGGAGAGCATTACAATAGTCCAGTCTGGAGAGAACAAGAGCTTGGAAAAGAAGTTGGGTTGCTTGCTCTGACAGGAAGGGTGTAATCTTCCTAATGTTGTATAAGGCAAACCTGCAGGACCGGGTCGTTGTAGCAATGTGGTCAGTGAAGCTTAATTGATGATCCATCACAACTCCTAGGTTTCTGGCTGTCCTCGAAGGAGTTATGGTTGACGAGCCCAGCTGTATAGAGAAGTTGTGATGAATCAATGGGTTAGCTGGAATCACCAGGAGTTCAGTCTTTGTAAGGTTAAGCTGAAGGTGATGGTCATTCATCCAGCTAGAAATGTCACTCAGACAGGCTGAAATGCGAGCAGCTACTGTCGGGTCATCTGGCTGGAATGAGAAGTAGAGTTGGGTGTCATCAGCATAGCAGTGATAAGAAAAGCCATGCTTCTGAATGACAGATCCTAAAGATGTCATGTAGATGGAGAAGAGAAGTGGTCCAAGTACTGAGCCTTGAGGAACCCCAGTAGTAAGGTGGTGTGACTTTGAAACATCACCCCTCCAAGACACACTGAAGGATCTGTCAGAAAGGTAGGACTTAACCCACAGGAGAGCAGTTCCAGAGATGCCCATCGTTCTGAGGGTGGACAGGAGAATCTGGTGATTAACAGTGTCAAAAGCAGAAGACAGGTCCAGTAAGATGAGTACCGAGGATTTTGAAGCTGCTCTTGCTAGTCGCAGGGCTTCAGTAACCGAGAGCAGAGCAGGCTCAGTTGAGTGGCCACTTTTGAAGCCAGATTGATTGCTGTCCAGGAGGTTGTTCTGTCCAAGGAACATAGAAAGCTGGTTGAACACAGCTCGCTCAAGTGTCTTTGCAATGAATGGAAGAAGGGATACCGGTCTGTAGTTTTCAAGAAGCGCTGGATTTAGAGATGGTTTCTTGAGCAGTGGGCTTACCCGAGCCTGCTTGAATGCTAAGGGAAATGTTCCAGAGTGAAGAGAGGAGTTGATAATGTGAGTAAGTGAAGGTATGACTGAAGAAGAGATCGCTTGAAGGAGGTGAGTGGGGATAGGATCAAGTGGACAAGTAGTAGGATGATTGGACAGGAGAATTTTGGAGATGTCCATCTCTGAGAGTGGGGAGAAGGAGGATAAAGAGTGTGCATCGGTCATTGTGAAGTTGTCCTCAGTCTGCGGTGTGGAGAATTGGTCACTGATGGATCTTGTCTTATTTGTGAAGAAAGCTGCAAAGTCGTCCGCTGTAAGAGTTGATGGAGGAGGTGGAGGCGGCGGATTAAGAAGAGAAGAGAAAGTCTTGAAGAGTGTCCGAGTGTCACAGCAGCTGTTAATTTTGTTGTGGTAGTAGGATGTTTTAGCTGTGAAGACATTTGCAGAGAAGGAAGAAAGGAGAGATTGATACACACTGAGGTCCGTAGAGTTTTTTGATTTCTGCCATTTCCTCTCTGCAGCCCTGAGTGTAGAGCGATGTTCACGGAGAACCTCGGACAGCCAGGGGGCAGATGGGGCAGTGCGTGCTGGTCTAGACAACAGTGGGCAAAAGTTGTCCAAGCAAGATGTTAAAGTGGAGCAAAGAGTGTCCGTAGCACTGTTCGTGTCCAGAGCAGAAAACTGAGAGAGTGGTGGAAGAGAGGATGAAACCACAGCAGATAGGCGAGATGGAGAGAGTGAGCGTAGGTTCCGTCGAAAGGTGACCTGCGTTGGAGTGTGTGCCACTTCAGGAGTAAGTGCTAGGTTAGCAGTAATGAGGAAGTGATCAGAGGTGTGCAGTGGAGCAACTGAAGAGGTGTCCACAGAGCAACAGCGTGTGTAGATGAGGTCCAGTTGGTTGCCCGATTTGTGAGTCGCTGTAGTAGACACTAGCTTGAGGTCAAATGAGGTGAGCAGAGTTTTGAGGTCAGCAGCCTGGGGTTTATCTAGGTGGATGTTGAAGTCACCAAGCAGTACCAGAGGAGTACCATCTTCAGGAAAGTTTGATAGCAGCACATCCAACTCCTCCAAGAAGTTTCCCAGATGACCTGGGGGACGATAAATGACCACAAAGTGGATTTTAACAGGGTGGGTTACAGTAATGGCATGTGATTCAAATGAACCAGTACCTGTAGGTGATGGCTGAAGATCAAATTTCCATTCTTTGGATATAAGGAGACCCATACCTCCACCCCTCCCAGTGGTACGAGGAGTGTGGGAACAAGTGAAATTAGTGGAGAGGGCTGCAGGGGTGGCAGTATCTTCAGGTTTGATCCAAGTCTCTGTCAGTGCCATGAGGTTGAGACCGGAATGAGTAGCAATAGAAGAAATGAAGTCTGCTTTGTTAACTGCAGACTGGCAGTTCCAGAGACCAACTGGAATAGAGAGCATAGTAGTAGAGGTCAGAGGGACATGGCGTAGGTTTGTCAGACAGGCCTTCCTGTGACGTACATAGCGTGCTCTCCGAGTGTTAGTAGTAATAATAGAGATCTGAAAGCACATAGTGACTACAAGTGTAAGATATATTTGAGTGGCTATACAAAAAGTAAAGAAAGAGGAAAGCAATACTCAAGTGCCCTGTCGGTGTCCTTGCTCGGTGGAGTCGCCCAGGTAGAGTCGATTGTCTTTACGCTCGTCGGTCTTCACACGAGGAGGGTTCACACGAGGGCTTGAATAGATACTCATTACAGTGGTCTACCGAAGATACATTGAAATTGTAGCTATCACTGAATTTTCTACATTAGCCAGTGGTTCATGGACCCTAATAAGGCTTTTTATGAAATTTGTGCTGTTTATAATTTATAATTATGCATGTGTTTTGGTTGTTATCACACAGATGTTACTCACATGGGGTGGATTCCAGTAAGTAATAACAATGATTAACACCTAAAAAAAATCATAATAAATTTCAAGTTTACAATACAAATCGTTGCAAAGCAACTTTACAGAAAATGACGTTTCTACAATATTAAGTAGTAGCTTATCAGTGGTGACTGTCAGTTTATGTGCACATAGCAGAAATGTTTGGAAAAATCAATTAAAGATGTAATCAAATACATGATGAACACTATTAGAAGTAATTATTATATGATATAATCAAACTTTTAGCAAAATTGGGTAGTTCTGTATGTTGTTTCAGGGTTAGCATCATCTGAGGTGTCCTCTGAGGGGATTGGCAAACTTGGCACCATATTTTTTTAGGTTCTAAATGTAACTCCCGTGGCAAAACAAAGAAACAAATAGAGACATAATTAGCATAGATGCTGTTCAAACCAAGTAAATTTCATTAGTTTAACCAAAGCTAAAGAATAATAATGCACATTTGATCAGATATAATGGCAGTCCAAAATTATGAGATGCATTATTTAATTGCTTGGCCAAAGAGATGTGTTTTTAATCTAGATTTAAAAGAGAGAGTGTGTCTGAACCCCAAACATTATCAGGAAGGCTAGAGTTTGGGAGCCAGAGTTAGGGGACTTTTCTATCCTAGGAACCTACAAAAGTCCAGCATTTTGTGACCTTAGTGAGCATGATGGATTGTGGTATAAGACTAGTTAGGTATGCAGGAGCTAGACCATTTCGGGCCTTATGAGTAATTATATTTTTGTAACTGATTCGGCACTTAATAGGTAGCCAGTGTAGAGACTCTAGAATTGGGGTAATATGATCATGTTTTCTTGACCTGGTAAGGACTCTAGCTGCTGCATTTTGGACTACCTGTAGCTTGTTTATTGAAGATGCAGGACAACCACCTAAAAGTGCAATACAATAGTCCAGTCTAGAGGTCATGAATGCATGAACTAGCTTTTCTGCATCAGAAACAGGTAACGTTTCGTAGTTTGGCGATATTTCTAAGATGGAAGAATGAAGTTTTTATAACATGGGAAATAAGGTTTTCAAAAGACAAGTTGCTGTCTAATATAACACCCAGATTTTTCTCTGTAGGAAGTAACATTACATCTGTCTAGTTACAAATTGTAATCGACAAGATTCTGTGTACTGTTTTTTGGTCTTATCCGAGCTTAATAGAAGAAAATTACTGGTCATCCAATCATTTAAATTTTTAACACACTCTGTTAGCTTAGATAATTTAGATGTTTCATCTGGTCTGACGCAAGTAGCAAGTCATTTGTAATTTTAACAAGTGCAGTTTCTGTGCTATGGTGGGATCTGATTCTTCATAGAGATTATTTTTTTGCAGGAAGGAGCACAATTGAGCAGACACAATTTTTTCTAAAATATTTAGACATGGTAATGGTCTGTAATATGCCAGTTCACTAGAATCTAGTTGTGGTTTCTTAAAAAGAGGCTAAATAACCACCAGCTTAAATGGTTTTGGAACGTGACCTAAAGATAAGTAAAGTGAAGTGTAAAAGTGACATACAGCCAAGTATGGTGACCCATACTCAGAATTCGAGCTCTGCATTTTACCCATCCAAAGTGAACACACACCCGGAGCAGTGGGCAGCCATTTAGTGGGTACATGATCTAATAAACATGTTGTTGGTTTAGATGCAGTAATAAAGTGAAAATGAAAAAAGTGAAAGTCATGCATTTGCCAAGTATGGTAACCCATATTCAGAATTGGTGCTCTGCATTTAACCCATTCAAGTGCACACACACAGCAGCGAGAAGTGGGCAGCTATATCCTGCTGCCTGGGGAGCAACTGGGGGTTCAGTGCCTTCAGTGCCATTGAGGGTGGAAAAGAGCACTGTTCATTCAAGCCCCAAGACTCGAACCTACAACCTTCAGGTTACAAGTCCAACTCTCTAACCAGGTTTATAAGTTGATTTAGCTCTTCCTGTCCTATAGTTGTAAAAAACTGCAGTTTATCTTTGGGTGCGATGGTTGAAACTGAAGTATTGGACGCTGTAGAATCTACAGTGTCTAATACAATTTGTTATTGTATTTCTGATGTTATCTATTTTATCAGTGAATAAATTCATAAAGTCACTACTATTTAAAGGGTTAGTTCACCGAAAAATGAAAATTATGTCATTAATAACTCACCCTCATGTCGTTCCAAACCAGTTTCGGAAGAGTCGGAACAGTTTAAGATATTTTAGATTTAGTCCGAGAGCTTTATGTCCCTCCATTGAAGCTGTGTGAACGGTCTACTGTCCATGGCCAGAAAGGTAAGTAAAACATCATCAAAGTAGTCCATGTGACATCAGAGGGTCAGTTAGAATTTTCTAATGCATTGAAAATACATTTTGGTCCAAAAATAGCAAAAACTATTTGTGTTGTGAGTGTGGCTGACACTCCCTCTGAGTTCAAACAAACCAATATCCCGGAGTAATTCATTTACTCAAACAGTACACTGACTGAACTGCTGTGAAGAGAGAACTGAAGATGAACACCAAGCCGAGACAGATAACGA